>NW_028270156.1:63589764-63889764 GCF_037043375.1 Chiloscyllium plagiosum
TCACGCCCTCTCTCTCCCCGTCTCACGCCCTCTCTCTCCCCGTCTCACGCCCTCTCTCTCCCCGTCTCACGCCCTCTCTCTCCCCGTCTCACGCCCTCTCTCTCCCCGTCTCACGCCCTCTCTCTCCCCGTCTCACGCCCTCTCTCTCCCCGTCTCACGCCCTCTCTCTCCCCGTCTCACGCCCTCTCTCTCCCCGTCTCACGCCCTCTCTCTCCCCGTCTCACGCCCTCTCTCTCCCCGTCTCACGCCCTCTCTCTCCCCGTCTCACGCCCTCTCTCTCCCCGTCTCACGCCCTCTCTCTCCCCGTCTCACGCCCTCTCTCTCCCCGTCTCACGCCCTCTCTCTCCCCGTCTCACGCCCTCTCTCTCCCCGTCTCACGCCCCCTCTCTCCCCGTCTCACGCCCCCTCTCTCCCCGTCTCACGCCCTCTCTCTCCCCGTCTCACGCCCCCTCTCTCCCCGTCTCACGCCCCCTCTCTCCCCGTCTCACGCCCCCTCTCTCCCCGTCTCACGCCCCCTCTCTCCCCGTCTCACGCCCCCTCTCTCCCCGTCTCACGCCCCCTCTCTCCCCGTCTCACGCCCCCTCTCTCCCCGTCTCACGCCCCCTCTCTCCCCGTCTCACGCCCCCTCTCTCCCCGTCTCACGCCCCCTCTCTCCCCGTCTCACGCCCCCTCTCTCCCCGTCTCACGCCCCCTCTCTCCCCGTCTCACGCCCCCTCTCTCCCCGTCTCACGCCCCCTCTCTCCCCGTCTCACGCCCCCTCTCTCCCCGTCTCACGCCCCCTCTCTCCCCGTCTCACGCCCCCTCTCTCCCCGTCTCACGCCCCCTCTCTCCCCGTCTCACGCCCCCTCTCTCCCCGTCTCACGCCCCCTCTCTCCCCGTCTCACGCCCCCTCTCTCCCCGTCTCACGCCCCCTCTCTCCCCGTCTCACGCCCCCTCTCTCCCCGTCTCACGCCCCCTCTCTCCCCGTCTCACGCCCCCTCTCTCCCCGTCTCACGCCCCCTCTCTCCCCGTCTCACGCCCCCTCTCTCCCCGTCTCACGCCCCCTCTCTCCCCGTCTCACGCCCCCTCTCTCCCCGTCTCACGCCCCCTCTCTCCCCGTCTCACGCCCCCTCTCTCCCCGTCTCACGCCCCCTCTCTCCCCGTCTCACGCCCCCTCTCTCCCCGTCTCACGCCCCCTCTCTCCCCGTCTCACGCCCCCTCTCTCCCCGTCTCACGCCCCCTCTCTCCCCGTCTCACGCCCCCTCTCTCCCCGTCTCACGCCCCCTCTCTCCCCGTCTCACGCCCCCTCTCTCCCCGTCTCACGCCCCCTCTCTCCCCGTCTCACGCCCCCTCTCTCCCCGTCTCACGCCCCCTCTCTCCCCGTCTCACGCCCCCTCTCTCCCCGTCTCACGCCCCCTCTCTCCCCGTCTCACGCCCCCTCTCTCCCCGTCTCACGCCCCCTCTCTCCCCGTCTCACGCCCCCTCTCTCCCCGTCTCACGCCCCCTCTCTCCCCGTCTCACGCCCCCTCTCTCCCCGTCTCACGCCCCCTCTCTCCCCGTCTCACGCCCCCTCTCTCCCCGTCTCACGCCCCCTCTCTCCCCGTCTCACGCCCCCTCTCTCCCCGTCTCACGCCCCCTCTCTCCCCGTCTCACGCCCCCTCTCTCCCCGTCTCACGCCCCCTCTCTCCCCGTCTCACGCCCCCTCTCTCCCCGTCTCACGCCCCCTCTCTCCCCGTCTCACGCCCCCTCTCTCCCCGTCTCACGCCCCCTCTCTCCCCGTCTCACGCCCCCTCTCTCCCCGTCTCACGCCCCCTCTCTCCCCGTCTCACGCCCCCTCTCTCCCCGTCTCACGCCCCCTCTCTCCCCGTCTCACGCCCCCTCTCTCCCCGTCTCACGCCCCCTCTCTCCCCGTCTCACGCCCCCTCTCTCCCCGTCTCACGCCCCCTCTCTCCCCGTCTCACGCCCCCTCTCTCCCCGTCTCACGCCCCCTCTCTCCCCGTCTCACGCCCCCTCTCTCCCCGTCTCACGCCCCCTCTCTCCCCGTCTCACGCCCCCTCTCTCCCCGTCTCACGCCCCCTCTCTCCCCGTCTCACGCCCCCTCTCTCCCCGTCTCACGCCCCCTCTCTCCCCGTCTCACGCCCCCTCTCTCCCCGTCTCACGCCCCCTCTCTCCCCGTCTCACGCCCCCTCTCTCCCCGTCTCACGCCCCCTCTCTCCCCGTCTCACGCCCCCTCTCTCCCCGTCTCACGCCCCCTCTCTCCCCGTCTCACGCCCCCTCTCTCCCCGTCTCACGCCCCCTCTCTCCCCGTCTCACGCCCCCTCTCTCCCCGTCTCACGCCCCCTCTCTCCCCGTCTCACGCCCCCTCTCTCCCCGTCTCACGCCCCCTCTCTCCCCGTCTCACGCCCCCTCTCTCCCCGTCTCACGCCCCCTCTCTCCCCGTCTCACGCCCCCTCTCTCCCCGTCTCACGCCCCCTCTCTCCCCGTCTCACGCCCCCTCTCTCCCCGTCTCACGCCCCCTCTCTCCCCGTCTCACGCCCCCTCTCTCCCCGTCTCACGCCCCCTCTCTCCCCGTCTCACGCCCCCTCTCTCCCCGTCTCACGCCCCCTCTCTCCCCGTCTCACGCCCCCTCTCTCCCCGTCTCACGCCCCCTCTCTCCCCGTCTCACGCCCCCTCTCTCCCCGTCTCACGCCCCCTCTCTCCCCGTCTCACGCCCCCTCTCTCCCCGTCTCACGCCCCCTCTCTCCCCGTCTCACGCCCCCTCTCTCCCCGTCTCACGCCCCCTCTCTCCCCGTCTCACGCCCCCTCTCTCCCCGTCTCACGCCCCCTCTCTCCCCGTCTCACGCCCCCTCTCTCCCCGTCTCACGCCCCCTCTCTCCCCGTCTCACGCCCCCTCTCTCCCCGTCTCACGCCCCCTCTCTCCCCGTCTCACGCCCCCTCTCTCCCCGTCTCACGCCCCCTCTCTCCCCGTCTCACGCCCCCTCTCTCCCCGTCTCACGCCCCCTCTCTCCCCGTCTCACGCCCCCTCTCTCCCCGTCTCACGCCCCCTCTCTCCCCGTCTCACGCCCCCTCTCTCCCCGTCTCACGCCCCCTCTCTCCCCGTCTCACGCCCCCTCTCTCCCCGTCTCACGCCCCCTCTCTCCCCGTCTCACGCCCCCTCTCTCCCCGTCTCACGCCCCCTCTCTCCCCGTCTCACGCCCCCTCTCTCCCCGTCTCACGCCCCCTCTCTCCCCGTCTCACGCCCCCTCTCTCCCCGTCTCACGCCCCCTCTCTCCCCGTCTCACGCCCCCTCTCTCCCCGTCTCACGCCCCCTCTCTCCCCGTCTCACGCCCCCTCTCTCCCCGTCTCACGCCCCCTCTCTCCCCGTCTCACGCCCCCTCTCTCCCCGTCTCACGCCCCCTCTCTCCCCGTCTCACGCCCCCTCTCTCCCCGTCTCACGCCCCCTCTCTCCCCGTCTCACGCCCCCTCTCTCCCCGTCTCACGCCCTCTCTCTCCCCGTCTCACGCCCTCTCTCTCCCCGTCTCACGCCCTCTCTCTCCCCGTCTCACGCCCTCTCTCTCCCCGTCTCACGCCCTCTCTCTCCCCGTCTCACGCCCTCTCTCTCCCCGTCTCACGCCCTCTCTCTCCCCGTCTCACGCCCTCTCTCTCCCCGTCTCACGCCCTCTCTCTCCCCGTCTCACGCCCTCTCTCTCCCCGTCTCACGCCCTCTCTCTCCCCGTCTCACTCCCTCTCTCTCCCCGTCTCACTCTCTCTCTCTCCCCGTCTCACTCCCTCTCTCTCTCTCCCCGTCTCACTCCCTCTCTCTCTCTCCCCGTCTCACTCCCTCTCTCTCTCTCCCCGTCTCACTCCCTCTCTCTCTCTCCCCGTCTCACTCCCTCTCTCTCTCTCCCCGTCTCACTCCCTCTCTCTCTCTCCCCGTCTCACTCCCTCTCTCTCTCTCCCCGTCTCACTCCCTCTCTCTCTCTCCCCGTCTCACTCCCTCTCTCTCTCTCCCCGTCTCACTCCCTCTCTCTCTCTCTCCCCGTCTCACTCCCTCTCTCTCTCTCTCTCCCCGTCTCACTCCCTCTCTCTCTCTCCCCGTCTCACTCCCTCTCTCTCTCTCTCCCCGTCTCACTCCCTCTCTCTCTCTCTCCCCGTCTCACTCCCTCTCTCTCTCTCCCCGTCTCACTCCCTCTCTCTCTCTCCCCGTCTCACTCCCTCTCTCTCTCTCCCCGTCTCACTCCCTCTCTCTCTCTCCCCGTCTCACTCCCTCTCTCTCTCTCCCCGTCTCACTCCCTCTCTCTCTCTCCCCGTCTCACTCCCTCTCTCTCTCTCCCCGTCTCACTCCCTCTCTCTCTCTCCCCGTCTCACTCCCTCTCTCTCTCTCCCCGTCTCACTCCCTCTCTCTCTCTCCCCGTCTCACTCCCTCTCTCTCTCTCCCCGTCTCACTCCCTCTCTCTCTCTCCCCGTCTCACTCCCTCTCTCTCTCTCCCCGTCTCACTCCCTCTCTCTCTCTCCCCGTCTCACTCCCTCTCTCTCTCTCCCCGTCTCACTCCCTCTCTCTGCAGACACTGTTGTTTGAATTTCTTGGTTACTTAGACACTTATTATAACACTGGCTGTTCAGTCTGTAGTGGTGCCAATCCAGAGAATACACTCTGTATATTTACTATTCCTGATACATCGTGCACAAGATAGTCAACATTGAGGAGAGCTGAATCATCTGTTGGATGAATTTAACTCGGTGTTATATTAATTCACACCTATCAAAAACTAGGAATTATCCCTCAGGGATTAAACAGTGCTTAAAATAGGTATTTCTATAATCTTCAGATTCACCAAATCCAAACCCAACTCTCAGTTTAGTATGGAGAAAGTGAGGACTGCAGATGCTGGAGACCAGAGTTGAAAAGTGTAGTGCTGGAAAAGCGCAGCAGGCCAGGCAGCCTCCGACGAGCAGGAGATCCTCGGATGCTGCCTGGCCTGCTGCGCTTTTCCAGCACCACACTTTTCAACTCTCAGTTTAGTATACTTGGTTAGCATGGCTGGGTTGGACCGAAGGGACTATTTCCATGCTGTATACCTCTGAATCTATCAGCAGAAATGGCACTGGGCTGAGTCTGGGCCTGTGGCCTGTAGAAATCTGTACTGAATCGCCCAGGGTGATACATGTGAAAGAGAACACTGTCAGGTATCTGGAAGATTGCTGGCCTTCACTGTTGGAGGAAGTGCTCAGCACTGCCCTGAGTCTGAGTAACGGTTCTTGTATTGCCTTCTGTCGGAATGTGTTGAGGGAAGCTGAAACATCGGAATTAATTCTGGGTGTCGGCAAAGATTTGGAGACTGATTCTAATGAATGGCAATGTTTCGGATCTGTTTGTTATTCTGGGACAGCAGTGAGGTTACTCTCTCTCTCTGATTAATGAGCTGAGGGTTTTTTTTCCTGTATCTCCCTGAAATATGTCAGGGTGTTTAAACACTGTGAAGCAATCAGTCTCTCCCTGATCTACAGTGGACTGATCTGTTATTCCTGATGCAACATGGACAGAGGAAAACAACTAGTCCATTAAAGCACCTTTCCCCTAAGCTAAGCTCACTCTCTGTCCATCACTGTCACTGATGAACTTGCTACTTATTCCTACCTTGAATCCAGGCATGGATTCTCCCAGGCCGAAGGTCCTGGCTGGTCAGGCCGGAGTCACACTTTCCATTCACACTTGGCCTGTGTTGAGCTCAGTACCCATCCACCTATTCTGAGTGATGGGAGGCTGAGCTGAATCATTTAAAGCTCACCTTTATGTCCAGAATTAGCTGATTAGATTCCCTACAGTGTGGAAACAGGCCATTTGGCCCAACAAGTCCAGACTGACCCTCCGAAGAGTAACCCACCCAGACCCATTCACCTACACCTACCCCTGACTAATGCACTTTACACTATGGGCAATTTAGCACGGCAAATTCACCTAGCCTGCACATCTTTGGACTGTCTGAGGAAACCAGAGGAAACCCACGCAGACACTGAGAGAATGTCCACTCAGGAATCGAAGCCGGGTCCCTGGTGCTGTGAGGCAGCAGTGTTAACCACTAAGCCACCGTGCCCCCCAGAGTTATAATACTTTCATTACATGGGGCAATATATATATTAACATCTTGACAGTCTTGGCGCTGGCTTCACACAGGCGAGGGTTTATCTTCCTGTCAGTATGTTGCTGGAAGCGTTTGTCTGATTCTGTTTGCAATGTCGTGATTCCCATGATTTCTGTAGGTGTTGCGATGTGATTTGGAATCAGAGAATCCATACAGTATAGAAGAGGCCCTTTGACCCATTGAGTCTGTACTGACAAAAATACACCAGCACCTATTCCAGTCCCACTTTCCCACACTAGACCAATGGCTTTGAATGTTATTACATTTCAAGTACTTTTTAAAGTTTGAGAGGTTTCCTGCCTCAGGGGAAATATAGAGTAATAGGGTAGGGGAATGGGTCTGGGTGGGATACTCTTCAGAGGGTTGGTGTGGACTTGTTGGGCCAAATGGCCTGTATCCACACTGTAGGGATTCTATGTACCAGTTGCCCTTGTCCTTCTAAATACTGGTGGCAGTGGTGGTGAGCTGGAAAGATGCTATCTGAGAATCTTTAGTGAATGTTGGCTGTACATCTTGTAGATAGTATGTGCTGCTGTTATCGAGTGTTAGTGCAAGTGGGGACTATTCCATCAGACTCCTGTCTTGTGCCTTGTAGATGGTGGACAGGCTTTGGGGAGTCAGGAGGGGAGTTACTCTCTCAGTATTCCCAGTCTCTAACCCACTGTTGTAGGCACTGTTTATGTGGCGAGTCAATGGTAACCCCCAGGATAGTGATAGTGGGAGGAGTGAATATTGGTAACACCACTGAATGTACAGTGGTTAGATCATCTCTCATTGGTGACAGTCATTACCTGGCATTTCGGTGGCACAAGTGTAACTTGCCACATGTCAGTCTAAGCCTGCATATTGTACAGATCTTGCTGCCAGTCAGATATCCCAACCAATCTAGTCCCACCTGCCAGCACCCGGCCCATATCCCTCTAAATCCTTCCTATTCATATACCCATCCAGATGCCTCTTAAATGTTGCAATTGTACCAGCCTCCACCACTTCCTCTGGCAGCTCATTCCATACACGTACCACCCTCTGCGTGGAAAAGTTGCCCCTTAGGTCTCTTGAATAGCTTTGACCTCTCATCCTAAACCTATGCCGCCTAATTCTGGACTCCCCCACCCCTGCACTCCAAGGTCTCTTTGTTCAGCAACACTCCCTAGGACCTTACCATTAAGTGTATAAGTCCTGCTAAGATTTGCTTTCCCAAAATGCAGCACCTCGCATTTATCTGAATTAAACTCCATCTGCCACTTCTCAGCCTATTGGCCCATCTGGTCCAGATCCTGTTGTAATCTGAGGTAACCTTCTTCGCTAGGAGAAAGTGAGGACTGCAGATGCTGGAGATCAGAGCTTAAAAATGTGTTGCTGGAAAAGCGCAGCAGATCAGGCAGCATCAAAGGAGAAGGAGAATCGATGTTTCGGGCATAAGCCCTTTTTCTGGAAAAACCAGAAAAGCCCTCTTCGCTGTCCACTATACCTCCAGTTTTGGTGTCATCTGCAAACTTACTAACTGTGCCTCTTATGCTCGCATCCAAATCATTTATGTAAATGACAAAAAGTAAAGGGCCCAGCACCGATCCTTGTGGCACTCCACTGGTCACAGGCCTCCAGTCTGAAAAACAACCTTCCACCACCACCCTCTGTCTTCTACCTTTGAGCCAGTTCTATATCCAAATGGCTAGTTCTTCCTGTATTCCGTGAGATTAGATTACTTACAGTGTGGAAACAGGCCCTTCGGCCCAACAAGTCCACACCGCCCCGCCGAAGCGCAACCCACCCATACCCCTACATTTACCCCTTACCTAACACTACGGGCAATTTAGCATGGCCAATTCACCTGACCTGCACATCTTTGGACTGTGGGAGGAAACCGGAGCACCTGGAGAAAACCCACGCAGACACGGGGAGAACGTGCAAACTCCACACAGTCAGTTGCCTGAGGCGGGAATTGAACCCGGGTCTCTGGCGCTGTGAGGCAATAGTGCTAACCAGTGTGCCACCGTGCCGCCCATAGATCTAATCTTGCTAATCAGTCTCCCATGGGGAACCTTGTCGAACACCTTACTGAAGTCCATATAGGTCACATCTACCGCTCTGCCCTCATCAATCCTCTTTGTTATTTCCTCAAAAAAATTCAGTCAAGTTTGTGAGACATGATTTCCCACGCACAAAGCCATGTTGACTATCCCTAATCAGACCTTGTCTTTCCAAATACATGTACATCCTGTCCCTCAGGATTCCTTCCAACAATTTGCCCACCACCAAGGTCAGGCTCACAGATCTATAGTTCTGGACTACTTCAGTATCTGAGGAGTTGGGAATGGTGCTGAACAGTGTGCAATCATCAGTGAACATCCCCATTTCTGAACTTTGGATAGAGGGAAGGTCATTGGGGAAGCAGCAGAAGGTTTAAAAAGCACAGCAAGTCAGGCAGCATCCGAGGAGCAGGAGAATCAACGTTTTGGGCTTCATCAGGAATGAGGCTTGTGGGTCAGGGTGGGGGATGCTGAGAAGTAAATGGCAGGCAGGGTGGGGCTGGGAGGGAAGGTACCTGAGAATGTGATAGGTAGATCACGGTGGGGAAGGTGATAGCTGAGAGTGTGATAGAGGGATGAAGGTGGGGAAGGAGATAGCTGAGTGTGTGATAGGGGAATGAAGGTGGGGAGGGTGATAGCTGTGTGTGTGATAGGGGGATGAAGGTGGGGAAGGAGATAGCTGAGTGTGTGATAGGGGAATGAAGGTGGGGAGGGTGTTAGCTGAGTGTGAGATAGGGGGATGAAGGTGGGGAGGGTGTTAGCTGAGTGTGAGATAGGGGGATGAAGGTGTAGAGGGTGTTAGCTGAGTGTGAGATAGGGGGATGAAGGTGGGGAAGGTGATAGCTGAGTGTGTGATAGAGGGATGAAGGTGGGGAAGGTGATAGCTGAGTGTGTGATAGATGGATGAAGGTGGGGAAGGTGATAGCTGAGTGTGTGATAGGGGAATGAAGGTGGGGAGGGTGTTAGCTGAGTGTGAGATAGGGGGATGAAGGTGGGGAGGGTGTTAGCTGAGTGTGAGATGGGGGATGAAGGTGGGGAGGGTGATAGCTGAGTGTGTGATAGGGGAATGAAGGTGGGGAGGGTGATAGCTGAGAGTATGAAATGGGGATGAAGGTGGGGAGGGTGATAGCTGAGTGTGTGATAGGGGGATGAAGGTGGGGAGGGTGTTAGCTGAGTGTGAGATAGGGGGATGATGGGGAGGGTGATAGCTGAGCGTGTGATAGAAGGATGAAGGTGGGGAGGGTGATAGCTGAGCGTGTGATAGAAGGATGAAGGTGGGGAGGGTGATAGCTGAGAGTGTGATAGAAGGATGAAGGTGGGGAGGGTGATAGCTGAGCGTGTGATAGAAGGATGAAGGTGGGGAGGGTGATAGCTGAGAGTATGAAATGGGGATGAAGGTGGGGAGGGTGATAGCTGAGAGTGTGATAGAGGGATGAAGGTGGGGAAGGGGATAGCTGCGTGTGTGAGAGAGGGATGAAGGTGGGGAGGGTGATAGCTGAGTGTGTGATAGGGGGATGAAGGTGGGGAAGGTAATAGCTGAGTGTGTGATAGAGGGATGAAGGTGGGGAGGGTGGTAGCTGAGAGTGTGATAGAAGGATGAAGGTGGGGAGGGTGATAGCTGAGAGTGTGATAGAGGGATGAAGATGGGGAGGGTGATAGCTGAGCGTGTGATAGAAGGATGAAGGTGGGGAGGGTGATAGCTGAGTGTGTGATAGGGGGATGAAGGTGGGGAGGGTGTTAGCTGAGTGTGAGATAGGGGGATGAAGGTGGGGAGGGTGATAGCTGAGTGTGTGATAGGGGGATGAAGTTGGGGAGGGTGATAGCTGAGTGTGTGATGGGGGATGAAGGTGGGGAGGGTGATAGCTGTGTGTGTGATAGGGGGATGAAGGTCGGGAGGGTGATAGCTGAGTGTGTGATAGGGGGATGAAGGTGGGGAGGGTGACAGCTGAGTGTGTGATAGGGGACGAAGGTGGGGAAGGTAATAGCTGAGTGTGTGATAGAGGGATGAAGGTGGGGAGGGTGATAGCTGAGAGTATGAAATGGGGATGAAGGTGGGGAGGATGATAGCTGAGTGTGAGATAGGGGGATGAAGCTGGGGAGGGTGATAGCTGAGTGTGTGATAGGGGGATGAAGTTGGGAAGGGTGATAGCTGAGAGTATGAAATGGGGATGAAGGTGGGGAGGGTGATAGCTGAGAGTGTGATAGAAGGATGAGGGTGGGGAGGGTGATAGCTGAGAGTGTGATAGAAGGGTGGGGAGGGTGATAGCTGAGAGTGTGATAGAAGGATGAGGGTGGGGAGGGTGATAGCTGAGTGTGTGATAGAGGGACGAATGTGGGGAAGGTAATAGCTGAGTGTGTGATAGGGGGATGAAGGTGGGGAAGGTGATAGCTGAGTGTGTGATAGATGGATGAAGGTGGGGAAGGTGATAGCTGAGTGTGTGATAGATGGATGAAGGTGGGGAAGGTGATAGCTGAGTGTGAGATAGGGGGATAAAGGTGGGGAGGGTGATAGCTGAGTGTGTGATAGGGGGGATGAAGGTGGGGAAGGTGATAGCTGAGTGTGTGATAGGGGAATGAAGGTGGGGAGGGTGATAGCTGAGTGTGAGATAGGGGGATGAAGGTGGGGAGGGTGATAGCTGAGTGTGAGATAGGGGAATGAAGGTGGGGAGGGTGATAGCTGAGAGTATGAAATGGGGATGAAGGTGGGGAGGGTGATAGCTGAGTGTGTGATAGAGGGATGAAGGTGGGGAGGGTGATAGCTGAGTGTGTGATAGGGGGATGAAGGTGGGGAAGGTGATAGCTGAGTGTGTGATAGGGGAATGAAGGTGGGGAGGGTGTTAGCTGAGTGTGAGATAGGGGGATGAAGGTGGGGAGGGTGTTAGCTGAGTGTGAGATAGGGGGATGAAGGTGGGGAGGGTGATAGCTTAGCGTGTGATAGAAGGATGAAGGTGGGGAGAGTGATAGCTGAGTGTGAGATAGGGGGATGAAGGTGGGGAGGGTGATAGCTGAGTGTGTGATAGGGGGATGAAGGTGGGGAGGGTGATAGCTGAGTGTGTGATAGGGGAATGAAGGTGGGGAGGGTGATAGCTGAGTGTGTGATAGGGGGGTGATGGTGGGGAGGGTGGTAGCTGAGTGTGTGATAGGGGGATGATGGTGGGGAGGGTGGTAGCTGAGTGTGTGATAGGGGGATGAAGGTGGGCTGAGATTGCACCCCCCTGGCCCACAAGCCTCATTCCTGATGAAGGGCCTTTGTCTGAAATGTTGATTCTCCTGCTCCTCAGATGCTGTCTGACCTGCTGTGCTTTTCCAGCAACACACTCTCCACACTGATCTCCAGTGTCTGCAGTCCTGCATTTCTCTTGCAAATGGTTGAGCCTAGGCCCTGCCCCTGAGCAAAGTGGCTCCTTACGCCACCCTTGATTACACAGCTGTCACTCTCCCCTCAGAGTTTGAGCTTCTGTTATTTCTCCACTTTGCCTTATCCACTATATGGTAACGCTGTCTGTTTCTCCAGCCGTCTGGTCAGGGCCCTTGTGGAATACAGTGTCCACTTCTGGTCACACTGTTGTGGGAAGGATATTATTAAACTGGAGAGGGTTCAGAAGAAATTTACCAGGGTGTTGCTGGGAATGGATGGTTTGAGTTGTGAGGAGAGGCTGGATAGCGAAGACTGGAGTGTTGGAGTTTGAGGGAGTAACTTTATAGAGGTCGATGAAATCATGAAGGATATCAAGAAGCTAAGGTTTTTTTCCCTCTGGGGAACAGGACAGGGGCAAAATGACCTTTTGTCTTTGATGAGATGAATTTGTCTTCCAGGGAACTCGTCCATGTGATCCGCCACTTGGCCAATGTCTTGTGGGAAGCCAAGCTGAAAATTGTGCTGGTGATTCCCCCAGCCATCTCTGCAGGGTAAGCATTGGATGCTGTGCTCAATAACACATGGGCTTTTCCGTCTGGAAATGTCACTGACTGCATAGTCTCCTGGAAAAGCAGCATTAGATCCCAGCTTGGTTTCTTTTCAAATTTGGAGGGCTGTTAGTGAAAGCAGTCACAAGAGGCTGCCAGTGTACTTTTAACAGAAAATGAAAATGTTTATTAAACAAGAAAAATAATGTGCAATATCACTCGAGACAAAACAAAAGGTAACAAAGATTTCAACGCAGATAGCAACAAAGGTTTCAAATCCCCACACTATTCTTTCTATCATGTGAACTAGGAGCAGCAGTCGGCAGCTCAGCCCCTCCGGCCTGCTCTGACATTTTGTAAAGTCATAGCTGATCTCATTTCGGCCTTGAGTCCGCTTTCCTGCTCACTCCCCATAATCCTTTAAACCATTACTAATTAAAAATCTCCTTAAATGTACTTGGTGACCCAGCATCCCCTGCATCCGGGGGGTCCTGAATTTTAACTGTTTATGACTGAGAAAAATAATTTCTCCTCAAATCTGTTTTAAATCTGCCACCCCTTAACATAAAACTGTGTGACCTTTCTAGATTTCCCCACATCTGCTTTGTCCATCCCCTTATATACCTCAGTTAGATCTCCTCTCATTCTCCTTGGCTCCAGAGGGTACAGGCCTCAACTGCTCAATCTCTTTCCTCATCTCTGGAATCAATTGAATGAATCTCCTCTGAACTGCCTCCATTGCAACTACATCCCCCCCTCCCCCCTCCTCCTCAAGTATGAGGACCAAACTAGTCCACACTAATCCAGGTACGGTCTCACTGATACAGCTGCAGCAACACTTCCCTACTTTTATACTCCAAGCCTTTAATAATAAAAGCCAAAATTCCATTTGCCTTCCCTATTATCTATTGTACCCGCATTCCTGGTTTCTGTGATTCATGCAGGGGGAGGAAATACCCTCGTGGTATTCTGACTGGACCATTAACCCAGCCACCCAGGGAATGTTCGGGGGACCTGGGTTTGAATCCATCCATGGCAGACGGTGGAATTTCAATTCAATTTTAAAAAAATCTGGAATTAAGAGATTATTTATGATCATGAATCCGTTGCCAATGGTAGGAAAAACTCCATCTGGATTCACTAATACCCTTGAGGGAAGGAAACTGCCATCCTTACCTGGTCTGGCCTACATGTGACTCCAGACCCATAGCTATGTAGCTGATTTTTAATGCCCTCTGGGTAGTTAGGGATGGACAATAAATGCTGGCTTACCCAGCAATGTCCACGTCCTGTGAAGGAATTAAAACAAAAGATGCACAGGAACACCCAGATCCCTCTGCACTGAAGCACTCTGACGTTTCTCTCCATTTCAATAATAAGTTGCCTTTCTAATTCTCTGACCAAAATGGATAACCTCCCGCTTGGCCACGTTAAACTTCACCTGCTAAATTCTGGTCTCTTCGCCTGATCAATCCATATTGGTTTGTAAATATCTTCATTGCAACTTCCGATCCCTCCTGTTTGAATGTCACCTGCAGATTTGGCTGTAGTACTTTCTATCCTGCATCCAAGTCATTCATATCGATTGGAAATAGTTAGGGCCTGAGACCCAACCCTGTGGCATCCTATCAGTTACAGCTCGCCAACCAGAAAAAGACCCATTTATTGTAACTGTCAGCTTTCTGTTGGTCAGTGAATAAATTACCCTGATCCCCATGTGACCTTACGCAGTGCATTAACCCTTCATGCAGCACCTTTCCAAATGCTGTCTAGAAAATCCAGGATCCCTATTATCGGCGTTGCTTGTTACGCCTTCGAGAACTCTAGCAAATTGCACAACCATGATTTACTTTGATAAAACCATGTGGATCCTGATGGATTGTGTTTTAACGGGCAGTACAGCATAGCTTCTGATTCTAGCAAAGTCCCAGCTGATTGGAAAACTTCTCTCAGAAAAGGAAAGATGCAGGAAACTGTCAAGTGGTTAGCCTGAGGTCTGTCGGGCACAACATATGATGATTATTCTGTAGGTGGTAACAGGACAACGTAAAGAGTCAGAGCGATTTCCTATTTGAGTCCTTTAGGAATGCAATGAACAGGGTGGATAAAGGGTCACCAAGTACATTATAAAGAGATGGGAGGTTTAGATTTCCCACAGACACTGAGTGCACAGCTCACTCTGAAGTACTCCCACACCCAGTTCCAGGCTCTCTCCCACAATGCATCGTGGTCAAATTCCACACTGTCGTGTGTGTGTGTGTATGTGCGCGCGCACGAGAGAAAGAACAGGGGAGGGAGAGAGAACAGGTATGGGGGGAGGGAGAGAGAGAGAGAAAATGGTCATTTTGTAGGGGGAGGGTGAGGAGGAGTGGACAAGCTGTGTGGGGTTTAGGTGGAGAGGGTTATTAGAGGAGAGATGGAGAATGGGGGGAGAGACACAGAATGGACGGTCTGTGTGAAGATTGGATGAAGAGGGTAATGGGGAGATGGCAGAGAGAGAATGGGGGTTGGTAGACAGAGAGTGTGAGTGGCGGGACTGTGTGGGGTTGGTGAAGAGGGTAATGGGGAGGGGACAGAGAGAGAATGGGTGTTGGTAGACAGACAGAGAATGGGTGTTGGTAGACAGACAGAGAATGGGGGTTGGTAGACAGACAGTGTGTGTGAGTGGACAGGTTGTGGCAGGTGAGTGAAGAGAGATAATGGATGGATAGGGCTGGGCTATGATGGACAGGGCCCAGGACCTGGCTACCAAGCATTTCTTCCCTCTCAACCCCCACCCTCTTCCCAGAATGGCATTCCCACTGTTTTTCTCTTCTCCCCCCAAGGAAACCTCCACCCCATTCTTCCCCGTCTGTTTCACCCCACCATACCCTCTTTGGCCATTCTCCCCCCAGCCCCAGAGCCGTGCTCTCTCCCCCCACCGCCATGATGAAGTACCACACGTTCGGTGGCTGCACTTCAGTGAAAAGGATTGTCCATCATTGGGGGAAAGGATTGGTCAGCGAGCAGTGAACAAACTGTCAGGTAATGAGCTGTTCTCCGATCAACAAATTGTTAATAATGGAGTGCCCTGGTGCTGAGGGTGAAAGGATAGAGTATGTAGACAAGCTGGCTGTGAAGGGGATATTGATATTGCAAGGCCCAGCAAGTGGGCAAACGTTTGACCATAATGCGGAAAATGTGAGGGTTGGATGGAGACGTAGAGAAGGAGAGAGACTGCAGAATGCCACAGTGCAGAGGGATCGGGGTGTCCTTGTCCATGAGTCTCAAAAGGACAGTGTGTATAATGAATCGTTAGGGAGACAAATGAGATATGTGCTCGTTGCAAGGGGATGGAATAATAAAAGAGGAAGTCTGGATAGGCCATTGATGAGTCCATACCCTGGCATATTGTGTGCAGGTTTGATGTCCAGATTGAAGGAGGGATTGACTTGAAGATTCCTGGGATGAAGGGGCCTTTTTTCTGAGGAAATGTTGAAGTAGCTAACACTGTACTCATCGGGGGTGAATGTGGAGTGAACGTTTTGCTTTGGGTGTGGGAAGAGGGGCTGGATATACAGCGAGCAGTCCCAGGGGGAGGGGGATGAAGAGGGTGGGTGGAGAGAGTCCAAACCATCTGGGCTGGGCACCTGCTGCGTTGCCGTTTGACGTTGAAGATTGTGTGCCTTGTTCCCTGTTTCCAGGACCAACCAGCCGGGAATGTTTGGGAAGCAGGATTTTGAGCAGCTGGCCCCCGTGGTGGACGCTTTCAGCCTCATGACGTACGACTTTTCGAATCAGCATCGGTAAGCCGTGTCCCAGGGCTCCCACTGGGGAAAGACAGTGTCCAGTCTAGGCCAGCCTTCCACGATGTGTAACCCTGAGGCTCTGAGGCAGACTCTGACAGGTCTGCAACCTCGGAACACATCTCCCGTTTCACCAGGAACCTCGCTCCTACCCTCACACTTGCCCGCCATTTTGTTTTTTGGGTCAGCCCAGAAAGTCCCTCACCTGCCATTCATTCCAGATGGAAATCCCTCTGTCACCCATCCTTTTCTAACAAGGCAACACAGGATTCCCTGTTCGTGGTCTTTTCCGAACAAAGGGCACGATATTCCACACTATCCATCCTGTCGGTCTACACACTTAAGCTACTCCATGCAATCGCCATCCCCTTTCCAAACGCCTGTCAAAATTGGGATTCCGGCACAGTCTTCTGGACAGGATTCTGACACCTCTGTCCTGCCTGGAGCAGTTGAGGTCATTAAGGCCCAGGAGCTGAAGTAGGCCGTACACCCAGCACTTCCAGTCGGTGTGCTTGTTGTTGGTCTGAATTGTTGTAAATGATCCCTGAGCCACTCGAATCAATCCATTCCCTCCTGTCATTGAGAGAGCAGAAGATGCTCTCGATCTCGCCACCTCAGGATCGTGGGCCCAGGCTGTTGCTGCTGCATCAGCGTTGCAACACTTCCCACAAACCAGAATCTGGCTGTTAATAAAGCTCTGATCCCAATGGTAGTTGATGTAATTACTGAGAAAGCAGCAGTTTCAGCTCAGTTTCATGAGGCCTCTGCGTGGGATCTGACTGAATTGTGTCTGGCTGATGGCTCATTAGCCCCTCTGACTGCAGCTTCCTCTGCCTCTCCCTGCGGTGGCCTCCATATTGGATTGCTTGGTCCAGACACTGGAGTGGCTGAAACAGTGTTCTGTTTGCCAGCATGGATGGCTCCACCTTGGTACAGTGTGCCTGGTTTTGAAACTGTGGGGCTCTTATTAGCGATAAGCTTTGAGCCTCTCCAACGAGATGGTCTGTTCTTTCAGACTTTGAGCTGGGTCGGCCTGAGTTGCTGTGGGTGTGGTTCCAGTTGAGTGTGAAGATTGATTGCTGTGAACGGGAGTGAAAACCTGGCTGTTGCTTGTTTTGTAGACCTGGCCCCAACTCTCCAATCCCCTGGATACAAGCCTGCGTTCAGACATTGGACCCAGATGCAGTTTGGAGAAGTAAGATTCTCTTGGGGCTGAATTTCTACGGGATGGACTATGGTATCCTTGGAGGGACAGCAGAGCCCATTGTCGGGCACAGGTAGGGCATACTGTCGGTCTGGATTCAGCAGCGTTGACCAGGCTTGTCTGCAGTGTGGCCCGGGAACTGGGGATTCGTGTCACTCACTTGGGGCTTAACCTTTAGCTTCTGAATTGTTTAAAAATAACCGGCAAAGCTTTCATTTTCAACAAGATCAAACTCAACTATTGCTGAGCACCACAGACTAAAGAGTGTGACGCATTTATTACGTATAGTACAGGCACCAGGAATAAAAGAAGATGCGGGTAAAAAGTACTTGTAAAAATGGCCATATGGATGAAGGCTTTAGGCCTCTTGTAGATTCTCTTCCTGAGAGTAAGGGGCTTTGAAGAGTTAGTCAGAACCCAGTTGCTGCAATAATCTCGGGAAGTGAATAGTTGGCTGTTTCTCGAACTCCACCTTGGTTTTGTGGGGAGTCGGTGGACACCAGAAAGTTTCTTGATCTGTAATAATTCCGTGGTGCTGGTCCTCACAGTTTGCCTGGACCCGTCTGGTCAAACTGTGGTTGTTTCCTGGAAGCACTCCTGTTCTGAGCGGGAAAGTAATTCTCTGTCAATGTTGGCTTGAGGAATCCTTGCTGCTGAGGTGTTTAGGTTTGGAATGGCGTGCTTTAGGATGTTATGCCGATGAAAATGTAAGTTGGTTGCTTTCCCCAAACTGTTGTTTCCTCCTTTCAGGAGCAGTTGGGTCCATCCAGCAGTGGGGCCTAGCCCCCACTCATTGCCTTTCAGTTGGAGTGATTAACCTTTAACTGTCTCAGCCATTGGTTTGGACAGTTTTCATTGTCAGGTCAGGGCGGGCTGGGCTGAGGTATTCACGGGGTATGGGTGTCGTCAGCTGGGCCGGTATTTTGTTTTCCTGTCCCTAGTTGCCCTCATGAAGCTGGTGTTGAGCTGCCTTCCTGAACTGTTGCAGCCCACATGTTGTGGGTTGACCCCCAATGCCCTTAGGGAGGGAAGGCCAGGTTTTGACCCAGCGACTGAGAAGGAACCATGGTCTATTTCCAAGTCAGGATGGTGAGTGGAGGGGAGCTTACAGGGGGTGGTGTTCCCAAATATCTGCGGTCCTTGTCCTTCCAGATGGAAGTGGCCGTGGGTTTGGGAGGTGCTGAATTTGGTGGATTTCTGCAGTGCATCTTGTAGATAGTACACACTGCTGCTACTGAGCGTGGAGGGAGGTGGTGGATGTTTGCGGATGTAGTGCCAATCGGGCGGACTGCTTTGTCCTGGATGCTGTTAACTTGAGTGCTGTTGGAGCTGCCCCCGCCCAGGCGAGTGGGGAGTATTCCATCACTCTCCTGATTTGTGTTTTTGTTGACAGACTTTTGGGGAGTCAGGAGGTGTAGAACAATTCAACAGGGTTTAGCAAAAACCAAAATCCTGGATGACAAGTTTTTGAGAATGTGATGGCTGTGGTAGATAAAGTGGAACCAGTCCCTGTCATATACCTAGATTTCCAAGAGACTGTTCAGTAACATGCTTCACAAAAGGTTAATGCTCCAGGTAAAGACTCGTGGAGTTGGGGATAATTTGGGAAGAAGATTGGTTCTTGAGTAAAGGATAAATGGTCCTTTTCGATGTGGCGAGCTGAGCCCAGTAAATTCTGTCAAGCATCAGTTCTGGGGCCTAAGCCATTACTGATCGATACAGCTGGCTTTGACATAAAGAGAATATCTAAGTTTTTTGTTAATAGAAAAATTTTGTGTTGATTTATTAATGTCATGTGTAGGGAGGTGCAGTGAAAAGTGCTGTCTTATTTGCTTTACAGATCATACAAATGCATAAGTGCAGGATATAATGTTACAGTTGCCGGCAAGGTGAATAGAGAGAGAGAGAGAGAGAGAGAGAGAGAGAGATCACCATTAACCTTAGAGAGATCCATTCCTGTGTCTGAGGAGGGCACAGGAGGTTGCAAGAGGATGTAGACAGGTTAAGTGAGTGGGCAACGCGATGGCAGATGGCGTATAACGTAGGGAAGGGTGCAGTTATCACTGCTGGTTGTGAGAATGAGAAAAAGGCAAGGTTTTGTTTCTAAAAGTTTGAATCTGGTTGGTGTTCAGAGGGACTGGGGTGTTTCTGTACAAAGAACGCAGGGCAGCAAGCAATGAGAGAGACAAAGGCCGGGCAGTTGGAGTTCAGCTTGCTGCTGAACGTGTCAGGAATATCTCCCTAGAGTCTCCGTGCTTCAGGATAATGGCAGTGCAAGCAAAGCTTGTTAAAACCCACCCACAGGTGAGATTGTCCAATTTGTTCCAGTGTTCGGTGGGATCCCTGGGTGAGGACGGATGAACTGGCTTCTGTTCTCTTTTTACTCACCCTCTCGGTCAGTTGTGACAAGTTGAATTTTAAAAGAATCCCTTCTCTTGCGGATACTTTAATCCCAGATCAAAATAACTTCAGGTTTAAAGGAACCAATTTCATCAGGCTTCCTTCAGTTATCAAAATAGTGTGTTTATTAGTGACAAAATGCAAGAAGTAGTAACATACTCACTCGTTCACTCACACTCTCTCTCTCTCACACTCGCTCTCTCTCTCACACTCGCTCTCTCTCTCACACTCGCTCTCTCTCTCACACTCGCGCTCTCTCTCTCACACGCGCTCTCTCTCTCACACGCGCTCTCTCTCTCTCACACGCGCTCTCTCTCTCACACGCGCTCTCTCTCTCACACGCGCTCTCTCTCTCACACGCGCTCTCTCTCGCACACGCGCACTCTCTCTCACACGCGCTCTCTCTCTCACACGCGCTCTCTCTCTCACACGCGCTCTCTCTCTCACACGCGCTCTCTCTCTCACACGCGCTCTCTCTCACACGCGCTCTCTCTCTCACACGCGCTCTCTCTCTCACACGCGCTCTCTCTCTCACACGCGCTCTCTCTCACACGCGCTCTCTCTCTCACACGCGCTCTCTCTCTCACACGCGCTCTCTCTCACACGCGCTCTCTCTCACACGCGCTCTCTCTCACACGCGCTCTCTCTCACACGCGCTCTCTCTCACACGCGCTCTCTCTCTCACACGCGCTCTCTCTCTCACACGCGCTCTCTCTCACACGCGCTCTCTCTCTCACACGCGCTCTCTCTCTCACACGCGCTCTCTCTCTCACACGCGCTCTCTCTCTCACACGCGCTCTCTCTCTCACACGCGCTCTCTCACACGCGCTCTCTCTCTCACACGCGCTCTCTCTCTCGCGCTCTCTCTCTCACGCGCTCTCTCTCTCACACGCGCTCTCTCTCTCACGCGCTCTCTCTCTCACGCGCTCTCTCTCTCACACGCGCTCTCTCTCTCACACGCGCTCTCTCTCACACGCGCTCTCTCTCACACGCGCTCTCTCTCTCACACGCTCTCTCTCTCTCACACGCGCTCTCTCTCACACGCGCTCTCTCTCTCACACGCTCTCTCTCTCTCACACGCTCTCTCTCTCTCACACGCTCTCTCTCTCTCACACGCTCTCTCTCTCACACGCTCTCTCTCTCACACGCTCTCTCTCTCACACGCTCTCTCTCTCACACGCGCTCTCTCTCTCACACGCTCTCTCTCTCTCACACGCTCTCTCTCTCACACGCTCTCTCTCTCTCACACGCTCTCTCTCACACGCTCTCTCTCACACGCTCTCTCTCACACGCTCTCTCTCACACGCTCTCTCTCACACGCTCTCTCTCACACGCTCTCTCTCTCTCACACGCTCTCTCTCTCACACGCTCTCTCTCTCACACGCTCTCTCTCTCTCACACGCTCTCTCTCTCACACGCTCTCTCTCTCTCACACGCTCTCTCTCTCTCACACGCTCTCTCTCACACGCTCTCTCTCTCTCACACGCTCTCTCTCTCTCACGCGCTCTCTCTCTCTCACGCGCTCTCTCTCTCACACGCGCTCTCTCTCTCACACGCGCTCTCTCTCTCACACGCGCTCTCTCTCTCACACGCGCTCTCTCTCTCACACGCGCTCTCTCTCTCACACACGCTCTCTCTCTCACACACGCTCTCTCTCTCACACACGCTCTCTCTCTCACACACGCTCTCTCTCTCACACACGCTCTCTCTCTCACACACGCTCTCTCTCTCACACGCGCTCTCTCTCTCACACACGCTCTCTCTCTCACACACGCTCTCTCTCTCACACACGCTCTCTCTCTCACACACGCTCTCTCTCTCACACACGCTCTCTCTCTCACACACGCTCTCTCTCTCACACACGCTCTCTCTCTCACACACGCTCTCTCTCTCACACACGCTCTCTCTCTCACACACGCTCTCTCTCACACGCTCTCTCTCACACGCTCTCTCTCTCACACACGCTCTCTCTCTCACACACGCTCTCTCTCTCACACACGCTCTCTCTCTCTCACACGCTCTCTCTCACACGCTCTCTCTCACACGCTCTCTCTCTCTCACACGCTCTCTCTCTCTCACACGCTCTCTCTCTCACACGCTCTCTCTCTCTCACGCTCTCTCTCTCACACGCTCTCTCTCTCACACGCTCTCTCTCTCTCACACGCTCTCTCTCTCTCACACGCTCTCTCTCTCTCACACGCTCTCTCTCTCTCACGCGCTCTCTCTCTCACACGCGCTCTCTCTCTCACACGCGCTCTCTCTCTCACACGCGCTCTCTCTCTCACACGCGCTCTCTCTCTCACACGCGCTCTCTCTCTCACACACGCTCTCTCTCTCACACACGCTCTCTCTCTCACACACGCTCTCTCTCTCACACACGCTCTCTCTCTCTCACACACGCTCTCTCTCTCTCACACACGCTCTCTCTCTCTCACACACGCTCTCTCTCTCTCACACACGCTCTCTCTCTCTCACACACGCTCTCTCTCTCTCACACACGCTCTCTCTCTCTCACACACGCTCTCTCTCTCTCACACACGTCCTCACTCTCGCTCCTCACTCTCGCTCCTCACTCTCGCTCCTCACTCTCGCTCCTCACTCTCGCTCCTCACTCTCGCTCCTCACTCTCGCTCCTCACTCTCGCTCCTCACTCTCGCTCCTCACTCTCGCTCCTCACTCTCGCTCCTCACTCCTCACTCCTCACTCCTCACTCCTCACTCCTCACTCCTCACTCCTCACTCCTCACTCTCCGACACACACACTCACACACCAAAAAAGATAACATTTTAAAATGTACAAGTCAATGTCTAAGTCACTCATGAACTGGTAGTGGAACGTTGGTAGTTGAGCTTTCCACCTTGGTTGAAATTATTTTGTCTTGATCCTTTTTGAGTGTGAGTGATTAACTTTGGAAGGTGGCATTTGAATACAGGGTTAAAGGCAAGATTCTTGGCAGTGTGAGGGAACAGCGGGATCTTGGGTCCAGATTCATAGATCCCTCAAAGTTGGCACCCAAGTTGATAGTGTTGTTAAGCAGGCGTGTGGTGTATTGGCTTTCATTAGCGGGGGATTGAGTTTAAGAGCCATGTGGTAATGCTGCAGCTCTATAGAGCCTTGCTTAGACCACACTTGGAATACTGTGTTCCGTTCTAATCACCTCATTATGGGAAGGATATGGAAGCTTTACAGAGGGTGCAGAGGAGATTTACCAGGATGCTGCCTGGACTGGAGGGCATGTCTTATGAAGAAAGGTTGAGGGAGCTATGCCTTTTCTCATTGAAGTGAAGAAGGATGAGCGGTGACTTGATAGGGGTGTACAAGATGATGAGAGGCATAGACAGAATGAAGAAATGTCTATCACGAGGGGACATAATTTTAAGGTGATTGGAGGAAGGTTTTGGGGTGATGTCAGAGGTAGGTTCTTAATTCAGAGTATGGTGGGTGTGTGGAATGCACTGCCAGCGATGGTAGTAGAGTCAGAGACATTAGGGGCATTTAAGTGACTCTTGGATAGGCACATGGAAGATAGTACAATGAAGGGTATGTAGGTTAGTCTGATCTTAGAGTTGGATAAAAGGCCGACACAGCATCGAGGGCTGAAGGGCCTGTACTGTGCTATGTTCTCTGACTGTGGCTAGCAGGCAGCACTCAAAGGGAGGAGGGTCTTCTCTGTTGCCTGGCCTGTGGGCTGATTGGTTTCGAGCACTGAGCGAGAGAGTTCTTCACCTGCAACAATTTCGAAGGGTCTGTTTCTGTGCTGTACAACTGTCTCTACAAAGAGACACCATATTACTATAGGTCTAGAGTCATACGTATGTCAGACCGGGTGAGGATGGCAGATTTCCTTCCTTGAAGGGGCATGAGTGAACCAGGTGGGTTGTTATGACAATTGGTGATAGTTGTCATGGCCAACATTGCTCTGAATCTATCGATCCCAGAGCGGTTAATCGATCCCAGAGCGGTTAATTCAGTGTAAAATCCCACCACCTGGCCCACATGTCAGGTTGGAGGGTTTTCAAACCAGGAAGTCGATGCTAGAGTCAGAGTCATTCAGCACGGAATCAGACCCTTTGGCACAACTAGTCCCTGCTGACCGGTATCCCAAACTGAACTAATCCCCATTGGCTGAGTTTGGCCCCAATTCCTCCAAACGTTTCCTACCCATGTACCTGTCCAAGTGCGTTTTAACTGTTGGAATGTTGTAAAAACAAAGACTGCAGATGCTGGAAACCAGATTCTGGGTTAATGGTGCTGGAAGAGCACAGCAGTTCAGGCAGCATCCAAGGAGCTTTGAAATCGACGTTTCGGGCAAAAGCCCTTCATCAGGAATAAAGGCTGTGAGCCTGGAGCGTGGAGAGACAAGTGAGAGGAGGGTGGGGTGGGGAGAAAGTAGCATAGAGTACAATGGGTGAGTGGGGGAGGGGATGAAGGTGATAGGTCAGGGAGGAGGGTGGAGTGGATAGGTGGAAAAGGAGATAGGCAGGTAGGACAAGTCCGGACAAGTCATGGGGACAGTGCTGAGCTGGAAGTTTAGAACTAGGGTGAGGTGGGGGAGGGGGAAATGAGGAAACTGTTGAAGTCCACACTGATGCCCTGGGGTTGAAGTGTTCCGAGGCGGAAGATGAGGCGTTCTTCCTCCAGGTGTCTGGTGGTGAGGGAGCGGCGGTGAAGGAGGCCCAGGACCTCCATGTCCTCGGCAGAGTGGGAGGGGGAGTTGAAATGTTGGGCCACGGGGCGGTTAGGTTGATTGGTGCGGTTGTCTCGGAGATGTTCCCGAAAGCGCTCTGCTAGGAGGCGACAGAGTAGGCATGTTGTCGCTGTTGAATACAGGAACTGTCAGTGGAGCTGTCTGTTTGATTCATGGACAACTGTTGAAGGATTTGGACCCATGTCAAAGGCCATCTTTCTTGAAGACACTGACCAGCCATATTGGTTTCCTTTGCTGTGTTGTCTTCAGCTTCTAGGTTTAACCATATTGTTGAAACTTTAGCTAATTTGGATATACAGTCCCTGTGGCCATGTCAGATTTGTCACTGTCACACAAATTGCTCTAATTGTATTCTGACAACTCGCCCACACTCTTGCTCTCTGTCTCTCTATATCTCTCTATCTCTGGGGCAGCACGGTGGCTCAGCGGTTAGCACTGCTGCCTCAGAGCTCCAGGGAACTGAGTTTGATTCCAGCCTCGGGCGACTGTCTATGTGGAGTTTGCACATTCTCCCTGTGTCTGCCTGGGTTTCCTCCCACGATCCAAAGATGTGCAGGTTAGGGTGAATTGGCCATGCTAAATTGCCCATCATGTTAGGTGCATTAATCAGATGTAAATATAGGGTAGGGGAATGGGTCTGGGTGGGTTACTCTTTGGAGACTTGATGTGCACTTGTTGGGCCAAAGGGCCTGTTTCCATACTTTAGGGAAAATAATCTAATCCCCCTCTCTTCCCCCCCCTCTCTTCCCCCCCCTCTCTTCCCCCCCTCTCTTCCCCCCCCTCTCTTCCCCCCCCTCTCTTCCCCCCCCTCTCTTCCCCCCCCTCTCTTCCCCCCCCTCTTGCCCCCCCCTCTCTTGCCCCCCCCTCTTGCCCCCCCCCTCTCTTGCCCCCCCCTCTTCTCCCCCCCCTCTCTTGCCCCCCCTCTCTTGCCCCCCCCCTCTCTTGCCCCCCCCTCTCTTGCCCCCCCCCTCTCTTGCCCCCCCCTCTCTTGCCCCCCCTCTCTTCCCCCCTCTCTTCCCCCCCTCTCTTCCCCCCCTCTCTTCCCCCCCTCTCACCCCCCCTCTCTTCCCCCCCTCTCTTCCCCCCCTCTCTTCCCCCCCTCTCTTCCCCCCCCTCTCTTCCCCCCCTCTCTTCCCCCCCTCTCTTCCCCCCCTCTCGGTCCCCCCTCTCTTCCCCCCTCTCTTCCCCCCTCTCCTTCCCCCCTCTCTTCCCCCCTCTTCCCCCCTTCTCCCCCCGTCTCCCCCCCTCTCCCCCCCTCTCCCCCCCTCCCCCCCCACCCCCCCCCCCCCCCCTCCCCCCCTCTCCCCCCCTCACCCCCCCCTCTCCCCCCCACACCCCCCCCTCTCCCCCCCCTCACACCCCCCACACACCCCCCCTCACACCCCCCCCACTCACCCCCCCACTCCCCCCCCACACACCCCCCCCCTCACCCCCCCCTCTCCCCCCCCACACCCCCCCCACTCACCCCCCCACACTCCCCCCCACACTCCCCCCCCACACCCCCCCTCACACCCCCCCCACCCCCCCCCCACACTCCCCCCCCACACACCCCCCCCACCCTCACCCCCCCCACACACCCCCCCACACACCCCCCCCACACTCCCCCCCCTCTCACCCCCCCCTCTCTCCCCCCCCTCTCAACCCCCCCTCTCCCCCCCCTCTCTTCCCCCCCTCTCTTCCCCCCCCTCTCCCCCCTCTCTCCCCCCTCTCTCCCCCCCTCTTCCCCCCCTCACTTCCCCCCACACTTCCCCCCCACTCTCCCCCCTCTCTCCCCCCCACCTTCCCCCCCTCTCATCCCCCCCTCTCATCCCCCCCTCTCAACCCCCCCCCACTTCCCCCCCCCCCACACTTCCCCCCCCCCCTCTTCCCCCCCCACACTTCCCCCCCCACACAACCCCCCCCCTTCACAACCCCCCCCCACACTTCCCCCCCCCCCCCACAACCCCCCCCCTCTTCCCCCCCCACACACCCCCCCCACACAACCCCCCCACACAACCCCCCCCACTCTCCCCCCCTCACACCCCCCCCCTCAACCCCCCCCACACCCCCCCCTCACTTCCCCCCCCCACTCTCCCCCCCTCTCCCCCCACCCCCCTCACCCCCCCCCCTCTTCCCCCCCCCCTCTCAACCCCCCCCCACACTACCCCCCCCTCATCCCCCCCCCTCACTTCCCCCCCCACTCTTCCCCCCCCCTCTCTTCCCCCCCCACTTCCCCCCCTCACTCCCCCCCCCACACAACCCCCCCCACACTTCCCCCCCCCTCACTTCCCCCCCCCACTCTCCCCCCCCCACACTTCCCCCCCCCTCTCTTCCCCCCCCCACTCCTTCCCCCCCACACTCTCCCCCCCCACACTTCCCCCCCCACACTTCCCCCCCCTCTCATCCCCCCCCACTTCCCCCCCCCTCTTCCCCCCCCTCTCTTCCCCCCCCCTCTCTTCCCCCCCCCTCTCTCCCCCCCCCTCTTCCCCCCCTCTCTCCCCCCCCCTCTCTCCCCCCCCCTCTCTTCCCCCCCCTCTTCCCCCCCCTCTCTTCCCCCCCCTCTCTTCCCCCCCCCTCTCTTTCCCCCCCCCCTCTCTTCCCCCCCCCTCTCTTCCCCCCCTCTCTTCCCCCCCCTCCTTCCCCCCCCCTCTCTCCCCCCCCTCTCTTCCCCCCCCTCTTCCCCCCCCCTCTTCCCCCCCCCTCTCTTCCCCCCCCCTCTCTTCCCCCCCCCTCTCTTCCCCCCCCTCTCTTCCCCCCCCTCTCTTCCCCCCCCTCTCTTCCCCCCCTCTATTCCCCCCCCTCTATTCCCCCCCTCTATTCCCCCCCCTCTATTCCCCCCCCTCTATTCCCCCCTCTATTCCCCCCCCTCTATTCCCCCCCCCCCTCTATTCCCCCCCCTCTATTCCCCCCCCTCTATCCCCCCCCCTCTATTCCCCCCCCCTATTCCCCCCCCCCCTCTATCCCCCCCCTCTATTCCCCCACCATTCCCCCCCCCTCTATTCCCCCCCTATTCCCCCCCCTCTATTCCCCCCCCTCTATTCCCCCCCCCTCTATTCCCCCCCCCTCTATTCCCCCCCCCCCTCTATTCCCCCCCCCCCTCTATTCCCCCCCCCCTCTATTCCCCCCCCCTCTATTCCCCCCCCCTCTATTCCCCCCCCCTCTATTCCCCCCCCTCTATTCCCCCCCCTCTATTCCCCCCCCCTCTATTCCCCCCCCCTCTATTCCCCCCCCTCTATTCCCCCCCCCTCTATTCCCCCCCCCTCTATTCCCCCCCCTCTATTCCCCCCCCCTCTATTCCCCCCCCTCTATTCCCCCCCCTCCATTCCCCCCCCTCTATTCCCCCCCCCTCTATTCCCCCCCCCTCTATTCCCCCCCCCATTCCCTCCCCTCTATTCCCCCCCCTATTCCCCCCCCCTCTATTCCCCCCCTATTCCCCCCCCTCTATTCCCCCCCTCTATTCCCCCCCCTCTATTCCCCCCCCTCTATTCCCCCCCCCCTCTATTCCCCCCCCCTAATTCCCCCCCCCCTATTCCCCCCCCCCATTCCCCCCCCCCTATTCCCCCACCCTCTATTCCCCCACCCTCTATTCCCCCACCCTCTATTCCCCCACCCTCTATTCCCCCACCCTCTATTCCCCCACCCTCTATTCCCCCACCCTCTATTCCCCCACCCTCTATTCCCCCACCCTCTATTCCCCCACCCTCTATTCCCCCACCCTCTATTCCCCCACCCTCTATTCCCCCACCCTCTATTCCCCCACCCTCTATTCCCCCACCCTCTATTCCCCCACCCTCTATTCCCCCACCCTCTATTCCCCCACCCTCTATTCCCCCACCCTCTATTCCCCCACCCTCTATTCCCCCACCCTCTATTCCCCCACCCTCTATTCCCCCACCCTCTATTCCCCCCCCCATTCCCTCCCCCTCTATTCCCCCCCCTATTCCCCCCCCCTCTATTCCCCCCCTATTTCCCCCCCCTCTATTCCCCCCCCCTATTCCCCCCCCCCCTATTCCCCCCCCCTCTATTCCCCCCCCTCTATTCCCCCCCCCTCTATTCCCCCCCCCTCTATTCCCCCCCCCCCCCCTATTCCCCCACCCTCTATTCCCTCCCTCTCTTTGACCCCCCCCCTCTATTCCCTCCCTCTCTTGACCCCCCCTCTGTTACCCCCCCCCCCCCCTCCTCTGTTACCCCCCCCTCTTCCCCTTGAGTGGCTTGGAGGGGTGGGTTGGTTGCACAATCACCCACCCCCCTTCCCCCCACCCACACTCCCCACCTGTGCCTGTGCCAGTGCCCGTGCCCGTCACACTGAGCCTCACTGTGCCTGTGAAAGATGGCAGTGTCAGTCTGTTCCTGCCCAGCCCCATCTCCGGAGCAGACTGCCACAAACCAATTTATTCAAGTGCTGTCAGACCCTCACCAGGGTGCACTGTTTTATCACAACTAAAATATCCCAATGCTCCCCATTTATATGTTTAATTAACTGCGATGAAAGAAGATGTGTATTAAAGCTGCTTTGTAATGCTATCCTCGGCTGGCAATGGTTTGTGAGGAGAGGCTGTGGTGGTGAGGTAATGAGGCCAGGGTGAACTCCTGCAGTAGGTGTACTGATGGGTGTCTCACTGTGTTCCTGTGATCACATCTCATTAAGGGTAGAGCCTGGGGATTTGCTGTTCTTTGAAATTCTTTGCCAGCCGGATTTTGAGGCCGAGGTTTCCAGGTGCCCACCCAAGTGAAACAGATCCTTCATTCCGCAAATACTTTCTCTGTTGCATTTGCTTTCAAACGTTGGCGTTGTACCTAATTCCGACATCGCGGCAAGGACCCATTTGTAGTGCCCCCACTCTCTGGCCGTGTCTGCACAAGTACGCTGGCTCGGTCACGGTGTTTAAATCCACAACAGGCCCACCCCTGCCCTCACGTCCAGCTGAAACATCCTTACAAGAGTGCTGTGTATGCTAACTCTGTACCTCTTGGACTTCGGTCTACCTCCATAGCTCTCCAGTGGCTGATGTTTACTTCAGTGGCAGGTTCTGTGCATCAGATATACTCGTGCAATTCATGCCCACTGGAGGGTTTCTTTTGCAGTGCCCTGATTATGAACGCTCTACCATAACCGTCCTTAAAAACAAAGCAGTCACCTGAGCTCCTGAGCTCATTACAGCCTCAGTTCAAACATAGGCCAAGGAGCTGAGTTCCCGAGATGAGATGATAGTGGCTGCATTCGACCGAGTGTGACATCAAAGAGCTCTCACAAAACTGCAATCAGTGGGTCCAGAAGAGTGGTGCTGGAAAAGCACAGCAGGTCAGGCAGCATCCGAGTAGCAGGAGAGTCGGGCGTTTCGAGCTCAAAACATCAACTGTCCTGCTCCTCGGATGCTGTGCTTTTCCAGCGCCACACGGTTTGACTCTGATCTCCAGCATCTGCAGTCCTCACTTTCTCCTGAAGTCACTGGGTATCAGGGGACAATCTCTTCCAGGGTTTAAAGTCATACCTGACAGATAGGAAGGTGGTTGTGGTTGTTGAGGTCTGTCATCTCAGCTCCAGGACATCTCTGCAGGAGTTCCTCAGGGTAGTGTCCTAGGCCCAACCACCTTCAGCTGCTCCATCAATGACCCTTCCCTCCATCATTAGGTCCGAAGCAGGGATGTTCGCCGATGATTGGTGCTGAACATTGTGCACTCTTAACTCCTCAGACACTGACTCAGTCTGTATTCAAATGCAACAAGGTCTGGGCAATATCCTGGCTTGGGCTGAAAAATAGCAGGGAACGTTCACACCACACAAATGCCAAGCTATGACCATGGCCAATAAGAGGGAGGCTTACCACCTTTCCTCATTCAATGGTGTCACCAGCACTGAATCCCCCAGGATTAGCATCCTCGGGGTTACCATTGACCTGAAGCTGAATGGGACAAGCCTTATAAATGCAGTTCCTCTACTAGCAGGTCATGGGCTAGGAAGTGCAGCAAGTAACCCCCCTCCTGACTCCCCAAAGCCTGTCCACTATCTACAAGGCACAAGTCAGGAGTGGAATGGAATCCTCCCCACTTCCCTGGATTGCTGCAGCTCCAACAACACTCAAGAAGCTTGACACCATCCAGGGACAAAGCTGTCACTTAATTGGCACCACGTCCACAATCACCCAATCCCTTCACCACCAACACTCAGTAGCAGCAGCATGTACTGTCTACAAGGTACACTGCAGAAATTCACTGCTGTATCAGTGCAGAGTGCTCTCCCCGTTCATTCTCCCCTCACTTCCTGCCTGTGACAGTAGGACTGTGATCCTGATATTAGCAGCTGCAGCAGAAAGGGCTCTGGATCAGGTTGGAGCTGGTATCCATTCTCAGCTCGGAGTACTGTCGGTGTGAACAGAAAGTGGTGTACGCGGAGATTTCCTTCTGAGATCCCCCTGCGTTTGTGTCACTTGCTTTCGGAGGTTTGGAAAAGAGTGTGGATTATGGGGACACAAGTCCCAGTGTTGAGTCTGTGAGCTAAGGTTGAAGAGAGCCCAGTTCCACACTCCATAGTATCTTGAGCATCGCTGCCTGTTTCTCTGAAATCTTCAGATCGGTCTGCGGTGTTCCACCCTGACCAGCTCCCGATATTCCAGCCCCAACATGACGCCAAATGTAACTAATCCCTTCTGCCTGTCCCTTGGTCCATATCCCCTCCGTTCCTCACATATTCATCTGCTTATCTAAAAGTCCCTTAACTGCCCCTATTGTATCTGTCTCCACCACCACGTCTGGCAGCAGGTTCCTCTGTGTAAAAACCTTACCCCTCACATCTCCTTTGAACTTTTCCCTTTCACCTTTAAATGCATGCCCCACTAGAATAGACATTGCAACTCTGGGGAAAAAGATGCTGACTGTCACGCAAAGGGTGGTGCATCTGTGGAGCTGCCAGAGGAAATGGTGGAAGCTGGTACAATTCCAGCATTGAAAAGGCATCTGGATAGGCATATCAATAGGAAGGGTTTAGAGGGATGTGGGCCCAGTGCTGACAAATGGGACTAGTGTGTGCAATTCTGGTCTCCCTCTATAGGAAGGATGTTGTGTAACTTGAAAGGGTTCAGAAAAGATTCCCAAGGATGTTACCAGGTTGGAGGATTTGAGCTATTGGGAGAGGCTGACCAGGCTGGGCTGTTTTCCCTGGAGTGTCGGAGGCTGAGGGTGACCTTATAGAGGTTTACAATATTATGAGGGGGATGGATAGGATAAATAGACAAGGTTTTTTCCCTGGGGTCGGGAGTCCCGAACTAGAGGGCATAGGCTTACGGTGAGAGGGGAAAGATATAAAAGGGACCTAAGGGGCAATATTTTCATGGAATGAGCTGCCATAGGAGGTGGTGGAGGTTGGTACAATTGCAACATTTAAGAGGCATTTGGATGGGTATATGACTAGGAAGGGTTTAGAGGGATATGGGCTGGGTGCTGTCAGGTGGGACTAGATTGGGTTGGGATATCTGGCTGGCATGGTCGGGTTGGACCGAAGGGTCTGTTTCCCTGCTGTACATCTCTGTGACTGTGAGATGGTGTCCCTCCTGTTTGCGCTGTGATTTACTGGAACACTGCAGGATGCTGAGGTCAGACATGGGCATGTGAGCAGGACACTGTTAAAATAACTGGCTACGGGAAGGTCAGGGGTCACGTATTCATACAGACCAAGAGATGTTCTGCACAATGGTTACCCAGCCTGCGTTTAGTTTCACCATTGTAAAGTAGATCACACTGGCTGCAGTGTATACAATCCACAAGATTGGAGGAGGTCCAGGGGAGATGCTGCCTGTCATCACCTTTTAAATCTTTCTCCTCCCACTTTAAAAATATCCCCCCGAGCTATGGACTCCCCCACTATTCACCTTACCTATCCCCCTCACACTGTTTGACTCAATGGTCAGAAACCCAGGAAAGCAACTGCCACCTACATACGGTTCATGGACACTTTACAGCCTAATACGGAGTTCTGATTTGGAGATGCCGGTGTTGGACTGGGGTGGACAAAGTTAAACATCACACAACACCAGGTTATAGTCCAACAGATTTAATTGGAAGCCCTAACTTTCGGAGCGTCGCTCCTTCATCAGGTGCAAGCCCTCCACTATCACCTGATGAAGGAGCGACGCTCCGAAAGCTAGGGCTTCCGATTAAACCTGTTGCATTATAACGTGGTGTTGTGTGATTTTTAACTTAATACGGAGTTCAACGCTTTGAAATTGTGAACCATTTCTTCCCTCTTTTAGCTTGTTATCCTGACCTCCCCCACCCCCACATCCCACTTACTGCCCTTCATAGGCTGACAGGGGACACCCCATTTGTCTGCCATTCTCACATTCCCACCTCTTAATGTAAACCAGCAACATCTTTTCTCCACCAGCACCCTCCACCCACTACCCCCACCAATACCTCTCCCCACTCCCCAAACTGTAGCATAGATGGTGTCCCTCCCTTCAGCTCTGGTGAAGAGTCATTTAGCTTGCTTTCTCTCCATGGGTGCTGCGTGACCCGTTGTGATCTCCAGCGTTTGTTGTTTTCATGATTGTTTAATTGTCCGTTACTATTCACAACAGGATGTGGCAGGACTGCAGAGCTTAGCTGTGTCTGCCACTTGCTACTTATGCTGGTGGGCATGCAAACAGTCCTGTTTGGTAGCATCAGCAGGTTGGCACCTTGTCTGTAGGTCTGATGCTGCTCCTGACAGGCGCACTCCATCCATCCATATCTAGATGGTCATCATCACATGGCAGTTTCCGTTAACTGCAGCTTATCGCTATAGAGTTAAAAAACCCAAGCTGTGAGGCTGAGGTGTGCCACCTCGTGCCCATGTCTGTTGTGTCCCACCCACTGGCAGCTGGCATTATGTTCAAGGAGCCCTCAGTCAGCCTGCCTCAGGCACTTCCCATATTATAGCATGAATGCCCAGGGTTTGAGCATGACTGGGAAATTGCTGCCGTGTGGAGGTTAGAATTGTACCTGCCCTGGGCAGGCTGCCTCTTGCAAAGCCAGGGAGATAAGGAAAAAGGGGCAGAAGTTGGATCAGCACAGGATCAAAGTGGAAACTGCACAGTGAGTGTCAGTAGAAATTGAGGGTGTAATATATGGAGAGAAACTGGTAGGTGTAACAGTGCCAGAGAAAAATGGATTGGGGTTTGTGTTCCGGCAGGCTCTGAACCTCGGGGACAGGCTTGACTCCTTGAAACCAGTGCCAACCCTCTGTCTTTTTCTCCTGGCTGGTTCCCTTCAGTTCATTAATGGGTTTCCTGGCTATGCTGTGTACTGCCTCCGGTCAGGGTCTTGGTACTAATTGAACTGAGGTTCCTGACGTGCCCACATTAAATATTCATCGAGTGCTGTTCGCAATGCTTGTCAAAATCCAATTCGTCTCTGGAAATGGAGTTGTTTGGGCCAGGCCAGGCCAGATTCCTTTGCTGTCCCTATCACCGTGAGACTCTGATCAGTGTGGAGCCCGGGCTCTGTCTCGATGCTGTCAGCTCAATCATGGGAACACTCTTAGAAATAGATACTCCCACCAGTGCCAGCGGTTGATGTGACTTGTTGAGCCTTTTGATAATTCCTTTTGTTCCTTTTATATTGATCAAGAAGGGCTTTCTGAGCTGTAACTACCTGGGGAAGATCAGTCTTTTTTGTTTGTTCCAGTGCAGGAGCACTTGTTCGATGGGGTAAGGATTTCCAACAACCACTATCCACCTTGGCAGTGATGTTTACACAGTGTGCGCACACTGGGTGAAAAGCTTTCTCCTCTCTCTCTGACTCTGACTCTGCACTGAATCACCTTCAGGCTGTGTCCCTGAGAGTTCACCTCTGGCCCAGGGCAAGCAGTTCCTTGCTGTCAAATTCCAGGAGCTCCCAGCCCCACGTCCCCTCGTGGGGAAAGCACCTGGGCCTATCCAGTCATGCCTCATGGCTTTCTGAGAAGCCTCCTGTGTCCAGAGTGGTGATGTCCTTCCTGTAATGTGGTTGACCCAATTCCAGCTATCGCCTCGCCAGCACTTCATACCGTTCCAAACATTCTCTGCTGGAAATCTTGTTCAGTAAAAGGAAAGCATTGCACGTGCTTTTCTTTATCACCTCGTCTATCTGTTCGGCACATTCCGCTCTCGATAAATATCTTCAGAATCAGAGAATCCCGACAGTGTGGAAGCAGGCCATTCGACCCATCAAGTGCACCCCACCCCACTCCACCCCGTATTTCCCATGTAACCTGCATATCTTTTGGACTGTGGGAGGAAACCGGAGCACCACGCAGACAGGGGGAGAATGTGCAAACTCCATACAGTCAGTCGCCTGAGGTGGGAATTGAACCCGGGTCTCTGGCACTGTGAGGTAGCAGTGCTAACCACTGAGCCACCATTCTATCCTGTGTGGAAAGCCCGTACTAACCTGACTGGAGTGAGCTGAGAAGGCCAGTCACTGTGCCCTGCTGTTAAATGTGGTCTCTCCCTCTGCCTCACAGTTCTGCCTGATGCCCAGTGTGACTCCTCGGTGATGTGTGGTACCCACTGGGCAGGCAGTACTGAACTGTGCCTGCTGTTGTGTAAACTGTGAGCACTGGTTAAAGGTCCAGCGCCTTCAGATGGGGCACCGCTACCCGGTGAGAGAGCACTGGCGAGTTTTCCGTCTGTAATGATGTTGGCCCCTCTCTCTTTGCAGTTTAATGAACGGATGCTCCCAATCTCTGTACGTTTTAAAATAATCAATTCCAGGCTCCTTGAACCTTGAAATCATCCTGAGGCCCATCTCTCATTTTCTGATTGACTTCCTGCTTGATGTGGTTCCAATCCTCACAGCCAAACATCGCCAGTTCTGCCCCAGTGAGGCAGCTAATTGTCTGAGAGAGAGCTGACCTGGCTGGGTGAACCATGCACTGCTGCTGGGGAATCTGAAACCTGAAGGTGATTCTCCCACCCACTCTCAGTCCCCTTCAGGCAGATTCTGGGGCCTGGTTTCAAAGAAGCACATTTTCAAATCAAGGCTAGTGTCGCGACGCCCCAGTGTCGACGTGGTGATGAGCAGAGCCATGCCGCGAGCTTCCTTAATGAGAGCACTGTTTCACGTTTGAATCAAATCACAGCAGGCACCAGCCTGGGAGGATTCTCAAATTGTATTCAGCAGTTAGCCAGTGTGACAGGAATGGCCACTCACTGGGGCCGTGGTGCTGTGTGTGGGGGGGAGCTGTGAGTGTGTGTGTTTCTGTCTGGCTGTGTGTGGGGGGCTGGCTGTGTGTGGGGGGCTGGCTGTGTGTGGGGGGCTGGCTGTGTGTGGGGGGCTGGCTGTGTGTGGGGGGGCTGGCTGTGTGTCTGTCTGGCTGTGTGTGTGTGGGGGGGGGGCTGTCTGGCTGTGTGTGTGGGGGGGCTGTCTGGCTGTGTGTGTGTGGGGGGGGTGCTGTCTGGCTGTGTGTGTGTGTGTGTGTGGGGCTGTCTGGCTGTGTGTGTGTGGGGCTGTCTGGCTGTGTGTGTGTGTGTGGGGCTGTCTGGCTGTGTGTGTGTGTGGGGGGGGCTGTCTGGCTGTGTGTGTGTGTGGGGGGCTGTCTGGCTGTGTGTGTGGGGGGCTGTCTGGCTGTGTGTGTGTGGGGCTGTCTGGCTGTGTGTGTGTGGGGGGCTGTCTGGCTGTGTGTGTGTGGGGGGGGCTGTCTGGCTGTGTGTGTGTGGGGGGGGCTGGCTGTGTGTGTGTGGGGGGGGCTGGCTGTGTGTGTGTGGGGGGCTGGCTGTGTGTGTGGGGGGGGGGCTGGCTGTGTGTGTGTGGGGGGGGCTGGCTGTGTGTGTGTGTGGGGGGCTGGCTGTGTGTGTGTGGGGGGGGCTGGCTGTGTGTGTGTGTGGGGGGCTGGCTGTGTGTGTGTGTGGGGGGCTGGCTGTGTGTGTGTGTGGGGGGCTGGCTGTGTGTGTGTGGGGGGGGCTGGCTGTGTGTGTGTGTGGGGGGCTGGCTGTGTGTGTGTGTGGGGGGCTGGCTGTGTGTGTGTGGGGGGGGCTGGCTGTGTGTGTGTGGGGGGGGCTGGCTGTGTGTGTGTGGGGGGGGCTGGCTGTGTGTGTGTGTGGGGGGCTGGCTGTGTGTGTGTGTGGGGGGCTGGCTGTGTGTGTGTGTGTGGGGGGCTGGCTGTGTGTGTGTGGGGCTGGCTGTGTGTGTGTGTGTGGGGCTGGCTGTGTGTGTGTGTGTGGGGCTGGCTGTGTGTGTGTGGGGCTGGCTGTGTGTGTGTGTGTGGGGCTGGCTGTGTGTGTGTGTGTGGGGCTGGCTGTGTGTGTGTGTGTGTGTGGGGCTGGCTGTGTGTGTGTGTGGGGCTGGCTGTGTGTGTGTGTGGGGCTGGCTGTGTGTGTGTGTGGGGCTGGCTGTGTGTGTGTGTGTGGGGCTGGCTGTGTGTGTGTGTGTGGGGCTGGCTGTGTGTGTGTGTGTGTGTGTGGGGCCGGCTGTGTGTGTGTGGGGCCGGCTGTGTGTGTGTGGGGCCGGCTGTGTGTGTGTGGGGCCGGCTGTGTGTGTGTGGGGCCGGCTGTGTGTGTGTGGGGCCGGCTGTGTGTGTGTGGGGCCGGCTGTGTGTGTGTGGGGCCGGCTGTGTGTGTGTGGGGCCGGCTGTGTGTGTGTGGGGCCGGCTGTGTGTGTGTGTGGGGCTGGCTGTGTGTGTGTGTGGGGCTGTGTGTGGCTGGCTGTGTGTGTGTGTGTGGGGCTGGCTGTGTGTGTGTGTGGGGCTGGCTGTGTGTGTGTGTGGGGCTGGCTGTGTGTGTGTGTGGGGCTGGCTGTGTGTGTGTGTGGGGCTGTGTGTGGCTGGCTGTGTGTGTGTGTGTGGGGCTGGCTGTGTGTGTGTGTGGGGCTGGCTGTGTGTGTGTGTGGGGCTGGCTGTGTGTGTGTGTGGGGCTGTGTGTGGCTGGCTGTGTGTGTGTGTGTGTGTGGCTGGCTGTGTGTGTGTGTGTGGGGCTGGCTGTGTGTGTGTGTGGGGCTGGCTGTGTGTGTGTGTGGGGCTGGCTGTGTGTGTGTGTGGGGCTGTGTGTGGCTGGCTGTGTGTGTGTGTGTGGGGCTGGCTGTGTGTGTGTGTGGGGCTGGCTGTGTGTGTGTGTGGGGCTGGCTGTGTGTGTGTGTGGGGCTGTGTGTGGCTGGCTGTGTGTGTGTGTGTGTGTGGCTGGCTGTGTGTGTGTGTGTGTGTGTGGCTGGCTGTGTGTGTGTGTGTGTGTGGCTGGCTGTGTGTGTGTGTGTGTGTGTGGCTGGCTGTGTGTGTGTGTGTGTGGCTGGCTGTGTGTGTGTGTGTGTGTGTGTGTGGCTGGCTGTGTGTGTGTGTGTGTGGCTGGCTGTGTGTGTGTGTGTGGGGCTGGCTGTGTGTGTGTGTGTGTGGGGCTGGCTGTGTGTGTGTGTGGGGCTGGCTGTGTGTGTGTGTGGGGCTGGCTGTGTGTGTGTGTGTGGGGCTGGCTGTGTGTGTGTGTGGGGCTGGCTGTGTGTGTGTGTGGGGCTGGCTGTGTGTGTGTGTGTGGGGCTGGCTGTGTGTGTGTGTGGGGCTGGCTGTGTGTGTGTGTGGGGCTGGCTGTGTGTGTGTGTGGGGGTGTGTGTGTGTGGGGCTGTGTGTGGCTGGCTGTGTGTGTGTGTGTGTGGGGCTGGCTGTGTGTGTGTGGGGGGCCGGCTGTGTGTCTGTGGGCTGCTGTGTGTGTGTGTGTGGGGCTGGCTGTGTGTGTGTGTGGGGCTGGCTGTGTGTGTGTGTGGGGCTGGCTGTGTGTGTGTGTGGGGCTGGCTGTGTGTGTGTGTGGGGCTGGCTGTGTGTGTGGGGGGCTGGCTGTGTGTGTGTGGGGCTGGCTGTGTGTGTGTGGGGCTGGCTGTGTGTGTGTGGGGCTGGCTGTGTGTGTGTGGGGCTGGCTGTGTGTGTGTGGGGCTGGCTGTGTGTGTGTGTGGGGCTGGCTGTGTGTGTGTGTGGGGCTGGCTGTGTGTGTGTGTGGGGCTGGCTGTGTGTGTGTGTGGGGCTGGCTGTGTGTGTGTGTGTGGGGCTGTGTGTGTGTGTGTGTGTGTGTGGGGCTGGCTGTGTGTGTGTGTGTGTGTGGGGCTGGCTGTGTGTGTGTGTGGGGCTGGCTGTGTGTGTGTGTGGGGCTGGCTGTGTGTGTGTGTGTGTGGGGCTGGCTGTGTGTGTGTGTGGGGCTGGCTGTGTGTGTGTGTGGGGCTGGCTGTGTGTGTGTGGGGCTGGCTGTGTGTGTGTGTGGGGCTGGCTGTGTGTGTGTGTGGGGCTGGCTGTGTGTGTGTGTGGGGCTGGCTGTGTGTGTGTGGGGCTGGCTGTGTGTGTGTGTGGGGCTGGCTGTGTGTGTGTGTGGGGCTGGCTGTGTGTGTGTGTGGGGCTGGCTGTGTGTGTGTGTGGGGCTGGCTGTGTGTGTGTGGGGGGCGTGTTTCTGTCTGGCTGTGTGTGAGTCTGTCTGGCTATGTGTGTGTGTGGGAGGCTGGCTGTGTGAGAGTCTGTCTGGCTATGTGTGTGTGGGGGGGCTGGCTGTGTGTGAGTCTGTCTGGCTATGTGTGTGTGGGGGGGCTGGCTGTGTGTGTGGGGGGCGTGCTGTGTGTCTCTGGCTGTGTGTGTGGGGCTGTCTGTGTGTGTTTCTGTCTGTGTGTTGGGGGTGGGGGGGGGCGGTTGTGTGTGTGTGCGGGGCTGTCTTTGTGTGTTTCTGTGTGTGTGTGTCTGGCTGTATGTGTGTGTGTAAGCCCCCTACAGTGGATGCTGGTGGTGTGTGAATTACCGACACAGAACCTAGCATGGTGTAGCAGGTTGACTTGATTTTGATTCAGGCATCCTCAGTAAGAGCTGTGCCCAATACAGAGCACACTCTGCCTTTTACATTCTATGTTTTAATTCATTCTCTGTGTTTTAAGATGGTGCCAGAGATTGGTCCCTGAAGAAGGGCTGATACCTGAAACGTCGATTCTCCTGTTCCCTGGATGCTGCCTGACCTGCTGCGCTTTTCCAGCAACACATTTTCAGCTCGGATCTCCAGCATCTGCAGACCTCACTTTCTCCCCAGAGATTGGTGACACTAACTACACTTTTCACTGTATTTTGTGACAAAATACACAGGACAATAAATAAATCAAACGCTCTAATAGAAAACCATCAACTTTTATACCTGAATCACAAACACATTCCATGGTTTGCATTTCATTCTTGTACAATACACAAAAACCTTGCATCCTGTTTATCCTGCCCACAGGAATATGGTTATACTCTCAAGGCTGAGACAGGCCTGAGAGTGTCCGAGGTTCCCTCCTGTCATTTCATTGACATGGACCCAGACTGTGCAACAGGTTCACTCTTCCGAAGGTGTGCCTCACAGCGCCAGCTTGTAAGCCTTTTTTATAAAATCTTATTTAACTCCCACTCCACTGGAGAGATGAGAAGGAAAAAACAGTATTACTGCAAATACTTAATATATCTGGCAGCAGAAGACAGGACAGTGAAGGCGGCGTTTGGTATGCTTTCCTTTACTGGTCAGAGTATTGAGTACAGGAGTTGGGAGATCATGTTGCAACTGTACAGGACATTGGTTAGGCCACTGTTGGAATATTGCGTGCAATTCTGGTCTCCTTCCTATCTGAAAGATGTTGCCAGGGTTGGAGGATTTGAGTTACAGGGAGAGGCTGAACAGGCTGGGGCTGTTTTCCCTGGAGCATCGGAGACTGAGGGGTGACCTTATAGAGGTTTACAAAATTATGAGGGGCATGAATAGGATAAATAGACAAAGTCTTTTCCCTGGTGTTGGGGAGTCCAGAACTAGAGAGCATGGGTTTAGGGTGAGAGGGGAAAGGTATAAAAGAGACCTAAGGGGCAACCTTTTCACGCAGAGAGTGGTACGTGTATGGAATGAGCTGCCAGAGGATGTGGTGGAGGCTGGTACAATTGCAACATTTAAAAGGTATTTGGATGGGTATATGAATAGGAAGGGTTTGGAGGGATATGGGCCGGGTGCTGGCAGGTAGAACTAGATTAATTTTGGAGATCTGGTCGGCGTGGATGGGTTGGACCGTGTTTCCATGCTGTCCCTCAGGAAGAGTCACTGAGGCCGTCCATTATCAGACTGACAGACGTGAGGAACTGTGATCCCTGTGATGTTGACTGAGATTTGATGGCCCACAGTGTCAGAATTGCTGAGGGCCCCAGGGCATCTGCCTCCTTCACATTTGCTCGTTGATGTGGTGTCCCAGCACTGAGCAGCGTGAGTACCAAGGGGGAACCCTGTCAGAGGACAGACCCCCACACTGTCTCCAGCTACCTCTCCCAGTGCAGCCTTGCTGTGAACCACATGCAGTGTTTCAGTCAGGGAGTGGCATGCATGACAGTTGTGAGCTCGGCTGGACGGAGCTGAATCATGGAGTGAGAATCTATGAAATCTGGGGCCGGTGCAGTGCTGTGACACCGATTTGGATGGTTCTGCTTGCAGACAGTACGGCCCTGTGGGTTATGATGTGACTAACTTGTCAAAGTGTTAGCGCCCAAAGTAACAGTGGACGACTTCTGCACTGGAAGTTCCTACACTTCCATCTACTTGGATGAAACACTTTGACATTTATAAAGTAAAAGCTGAAATGGAATTGTAAGCTTTAATCGAGAACAAAGCAAAAGGAGAAATTGCTGGAAAAGCTCAGCAGGTCTGGCAGCATCGGTGGAGGGAAAGCAGAAGTTAATGTTTTGGGTCCAGGGAACCCTTCCTGCGAACTGGGATCAGCAGGAACTCCGCAGCTCTGAGGAAGGGTCACTGCACCCTGAAACATTGACTCTTGATTTCTCTCTGCAGATGCTGCCAGATCCACTGAGCTTTTCCAGCAATTTCTGCTTTTGATTTACAGCATCTGCCGTTCTTTCAGATGTTATTTTCAAGTCTGAAGAATCTCCTTACTGTTTGTACGTTCAGTTTGGTGTGTTCTAACACCAAGTGGAGCGTGTGTCTTGGGTATGGGATTAAGTCTGAGAGCCGACACTGTGATAGGCACCAGCTTTGAACTTTGACCTTTGAATCAGCTGATCATGGCCATAATTTTCACTTTTTCAGGTATGTCGAGATTCTGAAAGATTACAAGGTAAAGCTGCAATGGGATGAGCAAGTTGCTGAACATTTCTTTGATTATAAGAGGTGAGTTTTACTTTCGGGAACAAGGTCCTGAGAAACCAAACCTTTCCAGGACCACGGCACCATCCCCATCTCGGTCCTCCTGCCTAACCTCCTCTCTCGGGGGGTCCCAGTCTGTCTACAACCCAACACAGCGGCTGCATCACATTGCACACCGTCCCTGGGGAGGGGAGGGGTGGGGTGGGTGTCAGGGAGTTTTGTTTCAGGGTAAGGGATCAGGCAGGGAGCTAAGTGGCACAGTTATTCTAATTGTGACTAATTAAGTGTGAAACCCTCACTCTGACCAGGGAATGTCTTTCTTTCAGGCACCAGGGAGGGAAGCATATTGTGTTTTACCCAACATTAAAGGTGAGAAATTTCAGGAATTCTACTCACTCACTACCACACGTCATGTTGGTGTTTGGGATGAAAATCTGTGTCTCCTCTACCCTGCTCCTCCTCCACCCCCACACCCCCCCCCTCCCCACCACCCCCACTCCCTGCCCTCCCTCCCTGACCCTACTCCCTTCTCCCTTTCCCCATTCCATGCCCCCTTTCTTTCTTTCTCTCTCTCTCTCTCTCTCTCTCTCTCTCTCTCTCTCTCCTCCCCTCCTCTCTCTCTCGTCCCCTCCCCTCTCTCTCCACTCCCCTCTGCCTTGCCTCGCCTCGCCTCCTCTCCCCTTCCCCACTCTCTCCCCTTCCCCACTCTCTCCCCTTCCCCACTCTCTCCCCTTCCCCACTCTCTCCCCCTCCCCGTCTCTCTCCCCCTCCCCGTCTCTCTCCCCCTCCCCGTCTCTCTCCCCCTCCCCGTCTCTCTCCCCCTCCCCGTCTCTCTCCCCCTCCCCGTCTCTCTCCCCCTCCCCGTCTCTCTCCCCCTCCCCGTCTCTCTCCCCCTCCCCGTCTCTCTCCCCCTCCCCGTCTCTCTCCCCCTCCCCGTCTCTCTCCCCCTCCCTGTCTCTCTCCCCCTCCCCGTCTCTCTCCCCCTCCCCGTCTCTCTTCCCCTCCCCGTCTCTCCCCCCCTCCCCGTCTCTTCCCCCCCCTCCCCGTCTCTCCCCCCCCCTCCCCGTCTCTCCCCCCCCTCCCCGTCTCTCCCCCCCCTCCCCGTCTCTCCCCCCCTCCCCGTCTCTCCCCCCCTCCCCGTCTCTCCCCCCCCTCCCCGTCTCTCCCCCCCCCTCCCCGTCTCTCCCCCCCCTCCCCGTCTCTCCCCCCCCTCCCCGTCTCTCCCCCCCCTCCCCGTCTCCCCCCCCCCTCCCCGTCTCTCCCCCCCCCCTCCCCGTCTCTCCCCCCCCCTCCCCGTCTCTCCCCCCCCCCTCCCCGTCTCTCCCCCCCCCTCCCCGTCTCTCCCCACCCCCGTCCCCGTCTCTCCCCCCCCTCCCCGTCTCTCCCCCCTCCCCGGTCTCTCCCCCCTCCCCGTCTCTCCCCCTCCCCGTCTCTCCCCCCTCCCCGTCTCTCCCCCCCCTCCCCGTCTCTCCCCCCCCCTCCCCGTCTCTCCCCCCCCCCTCCCCGTCTCCCCCCCCCCCCTCCCCGTCTCTCCCCCCCCTCCCCGTCTCTCCCCCCCCCTCCCCGTCTCTCCCCCCCCCCTCCCCGTCTCTCCCCCCCCCTCCCCGTCTCTTCCCCCCCCTCCCCGTCTCTCCCCACCCCCCTCCCCGTCTCTCCCCACCCCCCTCCCCGTCTCTCCCCACCCCCCTCCCCGTCTCTCCCCACCCCCCTCCCCGTCTCTCCCCACCCCCGTCCCCGTCTCTCCCCCCCCTCCCCGTCTCTCCCCCCTCCCCGTCTCTCCCCCCTCCCCGTCTCTCCCCCCTCGCCGTCTCTCCCCCCTCCCCGTCTCTCCCCCCTCCCCGTCTCTCTCCCCCTCCCCGTCTCTCTCCCCCTCCCCGTCTCTCTCCCCCTCCCCGTCTCTCCCCCCCCTCCCCGTCTCTCCCCCCCTCCCCGTCTCTCCCCCCCCTCCCCGTCTCTCCCCCCCCCTCCCCGTCTCTTCCCCCCCCTCCCCGTCTCTTTCCCCCCCCTCCCCGTCTCTTCCCCCCCCTCCCCGTCTCTTCCCCCCCCTCCCCGTCTCTCCCCCCCCTCCCCGTCTCTCCCCCCCCTCCCCGTCTCTCCCCCCCCTCCCCGTCTCTCCCCCCCTCCCCGTCTCTCCCCCCCTCCCCGTCTCTCCCCCCCTCCCCGTCTCTCCCCCCCCTCCCCGTCTCTCCCCCCCCTCCCCGTCTCTCCCCCCCCTCCCCGTCTCTCTCCCCCCCCTCCCCGTCTCTCTTTCTTCCCCCCCATCCCACTCTCTCTTTCTCCCCCCCATCCACTCTCTTTCTCTCCCCCCCGTCCCATCCCAATCTCTTTCTTCCCCTCCCCATCCCAATCTCTTTCTTCCCCCCCCATCCCACTCTCTCTTTCTCCCCCCATCCCACTCTCTCTTTCTCCCCCCCATCCCACTCTCTCTTTCTCCCCCATCCCACTCTCTTTCTCTCTCCCCCTTCCCATCCCACACTCTTTCTTCCCCCCATCCCATTCTCTCTTTCTCCCCCCATCCCACTCTCTCTTTCTCTCCCCCTCCTATTCTACTCTCTCTTTCTCTCCCCCCATCCCACTCTCTCTTTCTCTCCCCCCCCATCCCACTCTCTCTTTCTCTCCCCCCGTCCCATCTCACTCTCTTTCTCTTCCCCCCGTCCCATCCCACACTCACTTTCTCTCCCCCCGTCCCATCCCACTCTCTCTTTCTCCCCCCCCATCCCACTCCCTCTTTCTCCCCCCGCCCATCCCACTCTTTCTTTCTCCCCCCGCCCATCCCACTCTTTCTTTCTCCCCCCGCCCATCCCACTCTTTCTTTCTCCCCCCGCCCATCCCACTCTCTCTTTCTTCCCCTGCCCATCCCACTCTCTCTTTCTCCCCCCCATCCACTCTTTCTCTCCCCCCCGTCCCATCCCACTCTCTCTTTCTCCCCCCCCCCATCCCACACTCTTTTTCTCCCCCCCCATCCCACTCTCTCTTTCTCCCCCCCCCATCCCACTCTCTCTTTCTCCCCCCCATCCCACTCTCTCTTTCTTCCCCCCCATCCCACTCTCTCTTTCCTCCCCCCATCCCACTCTCTTTCTCCCTCCCATCCCACTCTCTCTTTCTCCCTCCCATCCCACTCTCTTTCTCTCCCCCCGTCCCATCCCACACTCTTTCTTCCCCCCCATCCCATTCTCTCTTTCTCCCCCCCCATCCCATTCTCTCTTTCTCCCCCCCATCCCATTCTCTCTTTCTCCCCCCATCCCACTCTCTCTTTCTTCCCCCCATCCCACTCTCTCTTTCTCCCCCCCACGTCCTATCCCACTCTCTCTTTCTTCCCCCCCATCCCATTCTCTCTTTCTCCCCCCCATCTCACTCTCTCTCTTCCCCCCCATCCCACTCTCTCTTTCTTCCCCCCCATCCCACTCTCTCTTTCTCCCCCACATCCCACTCTCTCTTTCTCTCTCCCCCCCATCCCACTCTCTCTTTCTCTCCCCCGTCCCATCCCACTCTTTCTACCCCCGTCCCATCCCACTCTCTCTTTCTCGCCCCCATCTCACTCTCTCTTTCTCGCCCCCATCTCACTCTCTCTCCCCCACATCCCATTCTCTCTTTCTCCCCCCCCCCATCCCACTCTCTCTTTCTTCCCCCACATCCCGCGCTCTCTCTCCCCCCCAAACCCACTCTCTTGCTCCCCCCCGTCCCATCTCACTCTCTCTTTCTTGCCCCCCATCCCATTCTCTCTTTCTCTCCCCCGTCCCATCCCACTCTTTCCACCCCCGTCCCATCCCACTCTCTCTTTCTCCCCCCCATTTCACTGTTTCTCCCCCCCATCCCACTCTCTCTTTCTTCCCCCACATCCCGCGCTCTCTCTCCCCCACATCCCACTCTCTCTCTCTCCCTCCCGTCCGATCCCATTCTCTTTCTCCCCCCCCCCCCATCCCACTCTCTCTTTCTTCCCCCCATCCCACTCTCTCTTTCTTCCCCCCATCCCACTCTCTCTTTCTCCCCCTCCTATCTCACTCTCTTTCTCCCCCTCCCATCCCACTCTCTCTTTCTCTCCCCCTCCTATCCCACTCTCTCTTTCTCTCCCCCTCATCCCACTCTCTCTTTCTCCCCCTCCCATCCCAATCTCTTTCTCTCCCCCAGTCCCATCCCACTCTCTCTTTCTTGCCCCCATCCCCATTCTCTCTTTCTCCCCTCCATCCCACTCTCTCTTTCTCCCCCCTCTCTCCCATCCCATTCTCTTTCTCCCCTCCACCCCACTCTCTCTTTCTCCCCTCCACCCCACTCTCTCTTTCTCCCCCCCACCCCACTCTCTCTTTCTCCCCCCCCATCCCCACTCTCTTTATCCCCCCTCTCTCCCATCCCACTCTCCTCTCCCCCTCCCATCCCACACTCTCTTTCTCTCTCCCCCTCCCCCCTCCCCTCCCCTTCCCCCCCACCCCTGACTCACTCCCCCCACCCCCCTCCCCACCCTGACTCACTCCCCCACTTTCTCTGTGGTGCTGAGGAAGCACAGTGGGTCGGGCAACATCCGAGGAGCAGGCAAATCGATGTTTGGGCATAAGCCCAAAGTTCCTTCATCAGGAATGAGGCTCGTGGGTCGGGGAGCTGAGAGGTAAGTGGGGTGGGGGAGGGGGGAAGATAGCTGAGAATGTTATCTCCTCCCCCCCCGCCCCACTTATCTCTCAGCTCCCCGGCCCATGAGCCTCATTCCTGATGAAGGGCTTATGCCCGGGACGTCCATCCTCCTGCTCCTCGGATGCATGTTTGTGAGCAGGCCTGAGTGTGCTGTTGGTTTGCCTGTGTGTTTGACTGTACGTACAGCTAACGTTTTATTAACCAGCAGCTTGGCAACTCCGCGTGTGCCAACTGATCAAATATTCGGGTTGATTAAGATGTCCACATAATCAGTACAAAAACACACCCTAACTGAGGCAGGGTGTCGAAACAGAAATCGCATAAACACTGCCTGTTTTACAGAGCCTTCTCGGTCTCCCATACGACTGCTCATGTTGACATTGCGGGGATTGCGATAACCCAGTAATTTGAAGGATGTGATTTTTGCTGGGTTATGTTTGCTGTTCTCCAAATTCTTGCGCTGCAGCTTCAGGTGCTGTGTGCTGTGTAAAAGCCATTGGGACCCCATGTTGTATGAGGAATCCTGAATGTGTAAGCTCTGTGACTGGGGCAGTATCGATGCCATACTTGGTGTTGGGAATTCCCTCAACAATCCTGCTGTAAACTCCTCAGTGGAACCCTGCCAGGAAGCAGGAAGATGGCCTGTCCTGGTTGAATGAGAGTCCCGGCTTTGAGGGGGTTGACCTAATCTGTCACTGATTGGCTGGGCTGACACATCATCGACACTCTGACACACTACACCCACACATAAACGCACACTGTCCTCCGCTCAATCAGCTGCTTTCTTCCTTGTCCCACTCCTTTCCCCTACTGCTGCCCCTCCCACTTCATAATGCTAGCAACCCCATGGACTGCAGCTCGGCTGTGAGAGGCATCGCAGGTGAGCCTGATCCTTTGCATTGCCCTGTCGATGAGCTTTATTGCAGGGACTGGCAAAATACACCCAGAGTTTTGCCTCTTTTGCTGCGTGTTGTGTTGCAAGAAAGCTGAAGCCATACTGAGGCAAGAGTATCTTTCTGAGGAAACTCCTGGTAGGAAACAGCTCTGAACAGGGGCCTGTACTTTGCATAAAACCCACCGATCAGTCCAAACTTTACTGTTGCATGCCCTCCAAATGCTGAGTCTGCTGCTATCAGATCAGGAATGGGTCATTCCAGCCATCGATCCTGCCCTACCACCCAGTGCAATCATGGCTAAGTGGATCCTTTGGTGTCCTGTACCATTGACACAGACCCCATGACTAGTGGGCTGGCACGGTGCCAGTAGTTGGTACTTCTGCCTCAGAGCGCCAGGAGTCTGGCTTTGATTCTACCCACAGGCGACTGTGTGGAGTTTGCACATTCTCCCTGTGTCTTGGGTGGGTTTCCTCCCCCAGTGCAAAACTGTGCAGGTTAGGTGGGGGATTAGCCAAGGTAATGCAGGGTTACAGGTGTGGGTCTGACTGGGACACTCTTTGGAGGGTCAGTGTGAACTCGCTTGGCTGAATGGCCTGCTTCCACACTGTAGGGCTTGTATCATGTTCTGAACCTTCTTGTCCTATCCACGAAGATGTTCCTCTGTTCTTTAAGCTGTCCACGAACCACAACCAGAAGAGGAGACAATATTCAAAAAAATTCCCTGTTTTTGTTTAAAAGAATCTGCAGCACATTTTGGATATTTCCCAGCTTTCAATCGGGTAAAGTTGGCTAAATCCCCTCCTCAGCAGTGTGGACACTAAACGGTGAGCTCTTCTTTTCCAGTCTATCCAAGCCCGGTTGGAACTGGCGAAAGAGTTGGGTACTGGGATCTCTATCTGGGAACTGGGACAGGGCCTGGACTATTTCTACGACCTGCTATGAGTGGGTGGCTGACTCCCACCGGGACACTCCATCATCTGATTTGTTTCCAAAGTGCCCGAAGGAAGATCTCGGAGTTTCTGTGCACAGCTCCCGTGCGTGTCCCCTGAAGGGAATGGTTTCTCCAGCTGGGTTCTGGAAAGAATTTAGAGCTTGAGCCACACTGGGGCTCTTCACATTCCTAAAGCCACTCTTTAAATAAAGGTTTTGGTGAGCAGGTCGCTGTGTTGTTCCCTTCCATTTTGTTAATTGTTTTTCTTTCTGAAGTTGGGAGGTCATGTTGTGGCCGTACAGGACATTGAATAGGCCATTTTTGCAATACTGCTTTCAGTTCTGGTCTCCCTGCTGTGAAGGAAGGATGTGGTTGAAAGGGTTCAGAAAAGATTTACAAGGACATTGCCAGGGTTGGAGGGTTTGAGCTGCAGGGAGAGGCTGAACAGGCTGGGGCTGTTTTCCCTGGAGCATCGGAGGCTGAGGGGTGACCATAGAGGTTTATAAAATCATGAGGGGTATAGGTAGGGTGAGCATTTCTTACCCATCCCTAATTGCCCAGAGGGCAGTTAAGAGTCCAATGCTGTGGGTCCAGAGTCACATGTAGGTCAAACCCGGTAAGGATGACAGTTTGCTTCCCTGAAGGACATTAGTGAGCCAGATGGGTTTTCCAACAATGGATTCATCGTCTTCATTAGACTCTTAATTCCAGATTTATTTTTATTGAGTTCAAATTCCACTGGAATTCCACATGGCAGGATTTGAACTTGGATTCCCAGGACATTAATTGGGCCTCTGGATTAATATTCTCTTCTGTCTTACTGACAAACTCCTCATTCCCAGTGCCATCCTGGTGGACAGATACTCTTTCAGATCCAGCAACAGCTTCTGAGACTGTGTGCCTCATCCTTCGGCCTGGTTCGGTGTGGAGGTTTCAAACACTGAAGGATTTGGGACCTCCCTCTGAAGGAATGGAATTGGTTTCAGGTTGTTAAGGGTTAAACTTCCAGCAAATTGGACAGAGCTGAGCAACCAGAAAGGCAGGATGAAGGCTGAACAGGCTGGGGCTGTTATCCCTGGAGCGTCGGAGGCTGAGGGGTGACCTTACAGAAATTTATAAAATTATGAGGGGCATGAATAGGATAAATAGACAAAGTATTTTCCCTGGGGTCAGGGAGTCCAGAACTAGAGGGCATAGGTTTAGGGTGAGGGGGGAAAGATATAAACGAGACCTAAGGGGCAACATTTTCACTCAGAGGGTGGTACGTGTCTGGAATGAACTGCCAGAGGAAATGGTGAAGGCTAGTACAATTGCAGCATTTAAAAGGCATTTGGATGGGTGTGTGATTAGGAAGGGTTTGGAGGGATATGGCCTAAGTGCTGGTGAATGGAACTAGATTAGTTAAGGGGTGGCATGGTGGCTCAGTGGTTAGCACTGCTGCCCCTCAGCACCAGGGACCCAGATTCAATTCAGCCTTGGGCAACTGTCTGTGTGGAGTTTGCACATTCTCCCCGTGTCTGGGTGGGTTTCCTCCGGGTGCTCCGGTTTCCTCCCACAGTCCAAAGATGTGCAGGTCAGGTGAATTGGCTGTGCTAAGTTGCCCGTAGTGTCCAGGGGTCTATAGGTTGGGCGCATTAGTCAGAGGTAAATGTAGAGTAACAGTGCAGGGGAATGGGTCAGGGTGGGATACTCTTCGGAGGGTCAGTTTGGGCTTGTTGGGCTGAAAGGCCTGTTTCCACGCTGTAGGGAATCTATGATTCTATGACACCTGGTCCAACTCGTCCATATTGACCAAAGGGTCTGTCTCCATGTTGTACATCTCTATGACTCTATGATCAGACTTTCTATGTTATCTCACAGAGTTATAGAGGTGAACAACATGGAAATAAGCCCCATTGGTCCAACTCATCGATTCCAAGCAGATATCCCAATTAATCTAGTCCCATTTGTCAGCATTTGGCCCATATCCCTCCAAACCCTTCCTATTCATATACCCATCCAGTTGCCTTTTAAATATAGCAATTGTATCAGCCTCCACCACTTCCACTGTCAGCTCATTCCATACACGTACCACCTCCTGTGTGAAAAAGTTGCCCTTTAGATTCCTTTAAATCCTTTCCCTCTCACCTTCAATAAACACCCTCTTCCCTAGGGTCAGGGATTCCAGAACTAAAGACTTTGTATATTTATCCTATTCATGCCCCTCATAATTTTGTAAACCTCTATAAGGTCACCCCTCAGCCTCCGACGCTCCAGGGAAAACAGCCTCAGCCTGTTCAGCCTCTCCCTCTAACTCAAATCCTCCAACCCTGGCAACATCCTTGCAAATATTTTCTGAACCCTTTCAAGTTTCGCAACATCTTTCCGATAGGAAGGAGACCAGAATTGCACACAATATTCCAACAGTGGCCTAACCAATGTCCTGTACATCTGCAACACGACCTCCCAACTCCTGTACTCAATACTCTGACCAGTAAAGGAAAGCATACCAAACGCCGCCTTCACTATCCTATCTACCTGCGACTCCACTTTCAAGGAGCTTGTAACCTGCACTAGTTTGTCAACACTCCCCAGGAGCCTACCATTCATTGTATAAGGCCTGCCCTGGTTTGCCTTCCCAAACTACAACACCTCGCATTTATCTAAATTAACCTCCAGCTGTCCCTCCTCAGCCCATCTCGAGGAGCTTTCACCCTGATTTCTCCATAGCTATTAAACAGCAGTGCTGAGAGTTACCAGTCTTATCTCAGCCCATTCCTGATTATACTACACCTGACTGTAAGAGTATGTACAATCATCCTTTTGTATCTGTGATGGTCTCCAGCACTTACAACATCTCTGTCTGTGCTGAGATCTTTGACATTAGAGTCTCTTCTAGAGATGTACAGCAATGAAACAGACCCTTCGGTCCAACTCGTCCATGCCAACCAGATATTCTACATTAACCTATTCCCATTTGCCAGTATTAGGCCCATGTCCTTCTAAACCCGACCTATTCATTTACCTCTCCAAATAATTATCTTGGGGTGCATTGTGTCATCAAACTTAGCGTGTGATGCTTTTCCCTATAACATTCTTCTGGCTATTCTGCCACAATGTTGATCTCCTTAAGCAGGTTAGTCCTCATGTTCCCTTCTCTCCAGGTCCTCTCATCATCTCTGCAAGCCAAGCAGTCTACAGCACAGACTGAGGCCATTTGTCCCACTGGGTCCGTGCTGGTTAACAAAGATCTGGTCATGGCCACCCCAGAGGTCTACCAGTCTCTGGCAGTACAGATGAATATCTAAATGCTACCTTCACCAGAGTTTTGGACTCAACCACCCTTTTAAAGAGTGAGTTCCAGCCTCGTCATCCTCTGAGTGAAACAAATCCTGCTGAGCTCTTAGTCTGCTGCCTCTTACCTTAAACCTATGGCCCCAGGTTATTGGCCCCTCTACTAATAGAAACAAAATACCTCCTGAACCACCCTACATTTGACTCCTGTGACCTTATACCCCTCAATCAAATCCCCTGTCGATCCTTGCTGCTCCAGGGAAATCTATCCAATTTTTCTTCAACACTCCTCATGCTCTTTGGAGGGTCGGTGTAGGCTTAATGGACTGAATGGCCTGCTTCCATACTGTGGGGATTCTAGGATCACGCATTACTGGGTTGAGTTACATTTGTCTCTGTGCTGACCAGTCTGTTGATATTCTCCTGCACCTCACAGCTAACCTTCCTCACTGTTTACCACCCGACCGAATTTCATCTCATCCATGAAGCTTTTGATTGTACCCACTATATTTGAGCTGAAAATGTGTTGCTGGAAAAGCGCAGCAGGTCAGGCAGTATCCAGGGAACAGGAGAATCGACGTTTCGGGCATAAGCCCTTCTTAAGGAAGAAGGGCTTATGCCCGAAACGTCGATTCTCCTGTTCCCTGGATGCTGCCTGACCTGCTGCGCTTTTCCAGCAACACATTTTCAGCTCTGATCTCCAGCATCTGCAGACCTCACTTTCTCCCCACTATATTTGAGTCCATTTCATTTGTGGACACTACCAACAGCAAGGGCCCTGGCACTGAGCCCTGTGCTACCCTACCAGCGACAGATTTCCAGACACACAAACATCCCTGGTCCCACCACCCTCAGCTTCCTGCCTCTCAGCCAATTTGTCATGGAACTCGTAGGTTTGTTCTTCCTTGTCCAACCTCCCATGAGGGACCACCTCAAATTCATCACCCTCACCAACACTCCTGGTTACATCCTCAAAAAAATTCTAAGATTGCCTTCCCTTAATCACTTCATGTGTTGGCTATATCCGATTAATCTGTCTCTCCCGCAAGGGCAGATATGTTCTATCCTTCTAAATTCTTTCCAATGATTTCCCCAGCACTGAGGTTAGACCGATCGGCCTGTGGTTTCCTGTCCTTCCCTCTCCTTTTTAATAAAAGTACAACACCAGCACATCTCCAGTCCTCTAGTGCCTCACCCTTGGCCAGAGAGAGTTTGAAAGTTACTGCCTGATATCTCCTCGCTGGCCTCTCTGGGTTACACCCCACCTGGGAATCTTTGCTGTTCATTAGCTTTTCCTGCTTTCAGTTCCTTTAGAATTTGAAAGGTTCCACCCTGCAGGAGATCAGATCCCAGTCCATCCTGGAAATTGGCACCTTCCTGCGGTTCAGGCTCTGTGACTTCCTCAATGTTTGCTACCACTTGTTCACATCCTGTAGTTCTGTAAACTGTTTGCCAGCCGTGCCCTCAGTACCTCTTTGTATTCACTTCAGCTCCCTCCCCCTTCAGTTTGTTTACTTTCTCAGAGGGAGACTGGTTTATCGTCTCACTGTATTTATTCTGATCCCCTGCACTGTTAGCCTTACTGTCCCTCTCTTAGCTGAGTGCAATAGTTTTAGATATTACCTTTTCTTCTGGTGATTTTGCACCTCCACTTCCTTCTCTCACCCATTTCCTGCAGCATTTCCCTGAAATCCATCCTATAACCGTCCCGAGATTGACTTCCACACTTTCTTAAGATGCACTTTGAATTTATCCCACTAACCTTTATTTTAATTCAGTCCCAGGATGAGGGCGTCGCTGGTTGGACCGGCATTTATTGCCCATCCCTAATTGCCCGGAGAGCAGTTTTGAGTCAACTCCATTGCTGTGGGTCTCGAGTCACATGTAGGCCCGACCAGGTAAGGATGGCCATATCCCTCCCAGATTGGTCTTACCTGACAACAATGGTTTATGGTCATCATTAGACACTTAATCCCAGATTATTATTTGAATTCAAGTTTCACCATCTGCCAATGTGGGATTTGAACCCAGGTCCCCAAAACAATACTGGGTGCAGCGGGCCGTGGAGGGGGTCGTTAGGGTCGATTTCCTGCCCCTCTCCCGCGGTTATGGCAGACCCCGGGTGTCTCTGGAGAAAGAGCACGAAGTGTCCCCCAACACACGAGATTTTCAGGAAAAGGTGGGCACCGCAGGGAGTGGAGTGCATTATTTCCCCCTCAAACTCTATTTTGATTTAATCCCTCCCCTCCCCTTCGATGTTTGATCATGCAACATTGCACTTTGATGTGAAGGGCAGTGCTTGTCACTGGCTACTCGGGTGTTTCCTATCTTCCTGGTGGTGGAAATTTGAATAAAGATTCGTACACCTTGTGTCTCTCACTGTATCTCACACCTGCACACACACAACATGGGTGCTGGGGAAAAAATGAGCACTACCGCAGTTAGGTGGTAGTGTGGGGGGTTAGGAAAAAAATGAAAAGAAATAAAGATAAAACAATCCTGGGTCTCTGAATTAATAGTTAGTTAGTTAATTAATTAATTCAAAGCCAGGCCCCTAGAACAATCCTGGGTCTCTGAATTAATAGTCTCGTGATAACGGCACTAGGCCGTCCCTACCTCAGCAATTGTTTTCTGAGCTGTTATTTTCTCCATGCTGTCAGAAGACATGGTCCCCTCGGAGATTTACATATTCTCATCTCCCCTGGGTTTTGATTTCTTGTCTCCAGCTGAGTTTCTCAGTTTGTGGTAATAGATTCTGATCTGTATCCATGTCAAACCTGAATTCTTTCCTCTTTTGAAGCCTGCTTCATGACAATGCAGTCAATTCTATCGATTCGGGAAGTGCCTGTTGTCCTCTGATTATATTTAATCCCAGTGTTGGTTATACACAACATCTGGTTTCAACAGAACTCCACCAGCACCTCTCCTCTTCAGCTTTGAGCTTTCAGTCCATGACATTCATTATCCCCATCTGCAGCCTCCCCAGTCTCCTGCGATGACCAAGTCACTTTCATCTTTACTCTGACATTTCTTGTAGTGTCTGTCTGCCCTCACTCATCTCCCACAGACGTTACTAAAAGCATGAAGTGTTGCCATTACCTCCACTGGGAGCAGCTATTGTCCCTTCAGGCTCGGTCCCTTCCTCCATCACCAACACTGTCAGCTCTTAACTGAGCCCAGGGCATGGTTAACCATTACCTGTATGTAGGAGTACATTGTCCACTGAGGTTCTGGGTAAGGCTGTTTGCACAAAGTGGGGGGAGGAGGAGAATGAGACAGAAAGAGTGAGAGACACTGCTGTCAGATTGTGATCATGGCATTGATCCCAGGAGGTGGACGGATAACGAGGAATCCTGGGAAGTCACAGAGAGCCATGTTGGATCAGCTCCAAGATTGAGCTTCCCATCTTAGAATCATACAATCCAGTGCAGGCCATTCAGCCCATTGAGTCTGCACTGACCCCTCCTCCTCCTCACCTGGAGCAGGTGATCAGTTCTGAGAAGGCAGTTCCCATGGTCAAAGACTCGATTCCGAGTTTTCCGGTGTTTTGATGGCAGTGAGAACAGGTGTAGAGGCAAGTCTCCAAGGCCGATAAAGCCTATCCAGGTGGAGATCAGAGCTGAAAATGTGTTGCTGGAAAAGCGCAGCAGGTCAGGCAGCATCCAAGGAGCAGGAGAATCGACGTTTCGGGCATGAGCCCTTCTTCAGGAATGAGGAATTTACTATAAACCGACTGACTCCCACAGCTACCTAGACTACACCTCCTCCCACCCTGCCCCCTGTAAAAACGCCATCCCATATTCCCAATTCCTTCGTCTCTGCCGCATCTGCTCCCAGGAGGACCAGTTCCAAAAGCGTACAACCCAGATGGCCTCCTTCTTCAAAGACCGCAATTTCCCCCCAGACGTGGTCGACGATGCTCTCCACCGCATCTCCTCCACTTCCTGCTCCTCTGCCTTTGAGCCCCACCCCTCCAACCGCCACCAGGACAGAACCCCACTGGTCCTCACCTACCACCCCACCAACCTCCATATACAGCGTATCATCCGCCGTCATTTCCGCCACCTCCAAACGGACCCCATCACCAGGGATATATTTCCCTCCCCTCCCCTCCCCTATCAGCGTTCCGGAAAGACCACTCCCTCCGTGACTCCCTCGTCAGGTCCACACCCCTCACCAACCCAACCTCCGCTCCCGGCACCTTCCCCTGCAACCGCAAGAAATGCAAAATTTGCGCCCACACCTCCCCTCTTACTTCCCTCCAAGGCCCCAAGTGATCCTTCCATATCCGCCACAAATTCTCCTGCACCTCCACACACATCATTTACTGCATCCGCTGCACCCGATGTGGCCTCTATTTTGGGGAATGTTTCAGAGAACACCTCTGGGACACCCGGACCAACCAACCCAACAACCCTGTGGCTCAACACTTCAACTCCCCCTCCCACTCCACCAAGGACATGCAGGTCCTTGGACTCCTCCATCGCCAGACCATAACAACACGACGGTTGGAGGAAGAACGGCTCATCTTCCGCCTAGGAACCCTCCAACCACAAGGGAGGAACTCAGATTTCTCCAGTTTCCTCATTTCCCCTTCCCCCACCTTGTCTCAGTCAAATCCCTCGAACTCAGCACCACCTTCCTAACCTGCAATCTTCTTCCTGACCTCTCTGCCCCCACCCGCTCCGGCCTATCACCCTCACCTTGACCTCCTTCCACCTATCGCATTTCCAAAGCCCCTCCCCCAAGTCCCTCCTCCCTACCTTTTATCTTAGCCTGCTGGACACACCCTTCTCATTCCTGAAGAAGGGCTCATGCCCGAAACGTCGATTCTCCTGCTCCTTGGATGCTGCCTGACCTGCTGTGCTTTTCCAGCACCACATTTTCAGCTCTGATCTCCAGCATCTGCAGTCCTCACTTTCTCCTCAGAGTTCCCCAGCCCCAACATTTCCCCACTGGGGGCCCATGATCTTTTACAGACATCCAGCACGGAAACAGACCCTTCGGCCCAACCAGTCACTACTGACCATCATCCCAAACAAAACTAGTCCTGCCTACCTGCTGCCCACCCATATCCTCCAACCCTTTCCCATTCATGTGCTTATCTCGGTTAATTGTCAATGTTGTAACTGTGTCTGCATCCATAACTTCCTCAGGAAGTTCATTTCACACATGGACACTGTTAAAAAAAATACCCCCTTGTCTTGAAATCCCCTCAGCCGAGGGAAAAGACACCTCCCCTTCACCTTATCTATAGCCCTCATGATTTTATAAATCTCTATAAGGTCACCCTCCAACCTCTGACTCTCCAGTGAAAAACATCCCAGCCTAGCTTTCTTACTCAAACCCTCCATTTCCGGTAGCATCCTGGTAAATCTCTTCTGAACCCTCACCAGTATAATAATATCCTGCTGATATTTGGAAATACATTCTCAGTTCAGGGCCTTGTGCACATTCCTCCGCAGAAGCAGCCTCGCCTGTAGGCACCGTCAGTGGCTCTCTACACCAGCTCCTCAATCCTGCCTCTCTCTGCTTAACTCAGCCCAGAGCTTCCAGCCTCTCACCAGTCACAGTAATGGTCTGCCGAATAAAAGCAACATTACATCCAGATCTGCAGTTGGTTTGCTCTCTGAGCTGGAAGGTCCATTTCCAGACGTTTCGTCACCCTACACGGTAACATCTTCAGTGGGCCTCTGGGCAAAGCACGACTGATGAATCCTGCTTCCTAGTTATATGTTTGGGTTGGTGATGTCATTCCCTGTGGTGACATCATTTCCTGTGGTGATGTCATTTCCTGTTCTTTTTCTCAGGGGGTGGTAAATGGGGTCTGACTCGATGTGTTTGTTATGGTCCAAACTGGCTAATAACTGCAGATGCTGAACCGAACTCAACAGCATTTCAAATACAGTGTGACTTGTTCAATATGAGGCTGAAATGGAGTGATTCTGGATTTGAAACGTTGACTGTGTTTCTCTCTCTCCGTGGCCATGCTGAGTTTCTCCAGTACTCTCTATGTTTGTTACAGTATTTGTGCGGCTGGTCAATGGGAGCCCTGATGATGGTGTTAACGCCGGTTCAGTGATGGTTATGCCATTCGTGAATGTTACTCGCCCCTTTGTCAGCCCGAAGGCGTTGTACTGAAGTGTGAACATCTGACAGACATTAGGGAGCACAACAGACACTAGGGTCTGTTTAAGGATCCGTACGGGAATGAGAATCTGAGAAACATGGGGCCTGCTGTTTAAATTGTTGAATGCAGAGCGACTGAATCCCAGGCTCAGGGTGTAACAGGCGGCTGAGGTAACACCACTGACCTCGAGCTGAGAATGACACTGTCCCAGGTGCAGCCCTGTCCTTTAGTCCCTCTCACTCACCGATAAAGGATATTGACACTGTGGTACCTGCCACACTGTGTGTTCTAACTCTCATATCAAGCAAAGAAACTGCGAGACGACTCAATAACAAATGAATATGATCGTTTATTATTTAATACAATTAACACTGCAACAACAAAACATACTGTGAACTAACAATTTACACTCTGCCACTTGGATCAAGGCTAAGTATCTGATTATCCGATGATAGACTGGCTGTCTCCTCCCGGTTGTCCCAGGGTGTATTCATGGTGGTTAGTCCCCAGTTACTCTGCTTGAGGATGGTGTTGCAACAATTCTTATACTTAATAGTTGTTCCAACCCTTTTGGGAGAGTTTTTAGTGTCCTCCAATAGATCGATCAGGGTCATCGTGACCAACCAGGCGCTGACATGTTGATGAACACACCAGATGGCCTCCTTCTTTAGAGACCGCAATTTCCCTTCCCACGTGGTTAAAGATGCCCTCCAACGCATCTCGTCTACATCCCGCACCTCCGCCCTCAGACCCCACCCCTCCAACCGTAACAAGGACAGAATGCCCCTGGTGCTCACCTTCCACCCTACCAACCTTCGCATAAATCAAATCATACGCCAACATTTCCACCATCTCCAAAAAGAGCCCACCACCAGGGATATATTTCCCTCCCCACCCCTTTCCGCCTTCCGCAAAGACCGTTCCCTCCGTGACTACCTGGTCAGGTCCACGCCCCCCTACAGCCCACCCTCCCATCCTGGCACTTTCCCCTGCCACTGCAGGAACTGTAAAACCTGCCCACACCTCCTCCCTCACCTCTATCTAAGGCCCTAAAGGAGACTTCCACATCCATCAAAGTTTTACCTGCACATCCACTAATATCATTTATTGTATCCGTTGCTCCCGATGCGGTCTCCTCTACATTGGGGAGACTGGGCGCCTCCTAGCAGAGCGCTTTAGGGAACATCTCCAAGACACCCGCACCAATCAACCTAACCGCCCCGTGGCCCAACATTTCAATTCCCCCTCCCACTCTGCCGAGGACATGGAGGTCCTGCGCCTCCTTCACCGCCGCTCCCTCACCACCAGACGCCTGGAGGAAGAACGCCTCATCTTCCGCCTCGGAACACTTCAACCCCAGGGCATCAATGTGGACTTCAACAGTTTCCTCATTTCTCCCTCCCCCCACCTCACCCTAGTTCTAAACTTCCAGCTCAGCACTGTCCCCATGACTTGTCCGACCTGCCTATCTTCCTTTCCACCTATCCACTCCATCCTCCTCCCTGACCTATCACCTTCATCCCCTCCCCCACTCACCCATTGTACTCTATGCTACTTTCTCCCCACTCCCACCCTCCTCTCATTTATCTCTCCACCCTTCAGACTCTCTGCCTGTATTCCTGATGAAGGGCTTTTGCCCGAAACGTCGATTTTCCTGCTCCTCGGATGCTGCCTGACCTGCTGTGCTTTTCCAGCACCACTTTAATCTAGAGTCTGGTTTCCAGCATCTGCAGGCCTTGCTTTTACCTGGGTGATCCTTAAGCATCCGTTCCTGGAGGTGTTGGGCGCACATAGGGTACCCCTCTCCAAATAAGGGTGTGAGGCGCCCCCTCTGTCTGGCAAATGTTTCTGATTGTCCTGTGGATGGCATTCAGGTTGTATATTGTACTGTCTGCAGCTGCTGGGTCGATTACATCCTGTCTGTCTGTAGCTGCAGTCTGAGCGAATAAACATGCTGCAGAAGCCAGACAGTCACTTTGGTCACGGCGTGTCTCAGTTCCCCAGCATGCCTCATTTATTGTCCATTTTTGTATATCCATCATTCTGAGCCACAACACCATTCACACAATATCAAAAGAACTTTAAATTTGTGATTGCGTTTACCGGTCTGAAAGGTATTGGAATCTGAGAGGCAATTATTCGACTCTTCAAAGCTCAGCTCAGGAGAAGCCACCACCATTCTCTTGCCTTGTCTTATCTTTCTACATTCACCATAAGGAACGTACACAGAGAATTGATTAAATTCGTAACAGTCAGTTCGAATTCCCTCTCGTTGTGGTAGGAGACAACACGCCAGGGTCTGGAGATGCAATAAACTGAAGGCAGCAAGTATGTCTCTGAGTCTGTGTGTGTATGTCTGCGTCCTTATCAGCATGGACTCCCGGCTCTGTGTGTGTGTCTGTGTGTGTGTCTTTGTGGGTGAGTGTGGGTGTGTCTGTGTCTGTGTGTGTATGTGCGTGTGTGTATGTGTATGTCTCTGAGTTTGTGTCTGTATGTATGTGTCTGTGTGTATGTGTATGTCTCTGAGTCTGTGTGTGTATGTCTGAATCTGTGTGTGTCAGTGTGTATGTGTATGTCTCTGAGTCTGTGTGTGTCTCTGTGTGTGTATGTGTGTGTCTGTGTGTATGTGTATGTCTCTGAGTCTCTGTGTGTGTCTGTGTGTATGTGTATGTCTGAATCTGTGTGTGTGTGTGTGTATATGTGTGTGTGTGTGTCTGTGTGTATTTGTATGTCTTTGAATCTGTCTGTGTGTATACACAAATCAAATGGTGCTGTCCAATTAAACTTAAACTAAGACTCTGTTTAAATAGGAAACAGTGAAGTGTCACTCTCCAGAACCCCACTTGGCCCTGTTGCTGAGATAAGGATTGGAAGGAAGACTTTGATCAATTGCGCTGCGATTTTTTTGAGGATGGAGTATTCCTAATGCTGTATCAGGAACCTCATTTTTGGAGACCAGACTATACATTAATCATCAATGACTTAGGGAGAAGCTGAACATGCTGGGGCTGTTTTCCCTGGAGGGTCGAACGGCTGAGGGGTGACCTTATAGAGGTTTATAAAATTATGAGGGGCATGAATAAAAGAGACCTAAGGGTTAACATGTATGGAATGAGCTGCCAGAGGAAGTGGTGGAGGCTGGTACAATTACAGCATTTGAAAGGCATCTGGATGGGTATATGAATAGGAAGGGTTTGGAGGGATATGGGCCAGGTGCTGGGAAATGGGAGTAGATTAATTTTAGTGATCTTCATGGATGGGTTGGAGCGAAGGGTCAGTTTCCATATTGTACATTTCCAAGACTATGGCTTGCTGCTGTCATTGTCTGACATTGGCATTGAGGCTGAATGAGGTAAATGTTTAATCTGCACGGGCTCTGAGGGTGACTGGACAGGGAGGCTCTGAGGTTGACTGGACATATGAAGGAGAGTTGAGGAAGCCATCAGAACAGCCAGGTTCTCAGTGAATGGATTGAGGGGCTGAATCACCCACTGATTAGATTAGATTCCCGACAGTGTGGAAACAGTCCCTTCGGCCCAACAAGTCCACACCGACCGGCCGAAGAGTAACCCACCCAGACCTATTTCCCTCTGACTAATGCACCTAACACTATGGGCAATTTAGCATGGCCCATTCACCTGACCTGCACATTTTTGGACTGTGGGAGGAAACCGGAGCACCTGGAGGAAACCCACACAGACACGGGGGGAATGTGCACACTCCACACAGACTGTCGCCCGAGGCTGGCATTGAACCTGGAACCCTGGCGCTGTGAGGCAGCAGTGCTAACCACTGAGCCACCATGCCCCCCCTTTCTGAAGGTAGTATGTTCAGCCTGAGTACGGTGGGTTGTGGCTGACAAAGGGGGATTTGCACTGCAGTCTCTGGGAACATAGGTTCACCTGGAGATGACAGGAGACTGACCAGGCTTCTTTTACAGACAAATTCCATTTTGTTCAAAACGCACCCAACCTGCAGGCAGTCTGTCCATGTGACATTTTATCAATTCCTACTTTGGAAGCAGAACCAGTCTGACTCAAGGTTGGGACACAGATAGACTCTAACCTCACACCTTTAATACATTGTCTGAACTGAGATGTCATTTTTAAAATATAAAACCTGAAGTTATCTCAAGAATGTGACTTGAAAGAAGTTCTGGGATTTACATACTAATGAACCGAAACCTGCAAATCATTCTAAAAGATGCAAGATTTAACAGCAATCTAGGTTTGTTCCATACGTCACATTAATTGCATGACACTGTGATCTTTTTGCTAGAAATTCGGTGTCTTATGATCTTGCTCCATAATTACCTGATGAAGGAGCAGCGTTCTGAAAGTTAGAATCCCAAATAAACCTGTTGGACTGTAGATTAGATTAGATTATATTACTTACAGTGTGGAAACAGGCCCTTCGGCCCAACAAGTCCTCACCGACCCGCCGAAGCGCAACCCACCCATACCCCTACATTTACCCCTTTAACCTAACACTACGGGCAATTTAGCATGGCCAATTCACCTGACCTGCACATCTTTGTGACTGTGGGAGGAAACCGGAGCACCCAGAGGAAACCCACGCAGACACGGGGAGAATGTGCAAACTCCACACAGTCAGTCGCCTGAGTCGGGAATTGAACCCGGGTCTCTGGCTCTGTGAGGCAGCAGTGCTAACCACTGTGCCACCGTGCCGCCCACCTAACGTGTAACGTGGTGTTTCTGATTTTTAACTTTGAAATGGGAAACTAATTGTTTTTTTGAAGTCTAGGATTGCTGCACATTAAAAAAGCTGGTAACCTGGCCCCCATTGTGAGCGCTGTTTACACAGCTGCTCAGTCATGTGGTGGGAGAAGCCAAGTTGTAGATAAGATAGAAACAGGAAGGATGTTTCCACTGGGGGTGAAACTAGAACTGGGGGCGTAGCCTCAAAATAAGGGGGAGCAGATTTCGGACTGAGTTAGCGGGAATATCTTCCCCCAGAGGGTTGGGAATCTATGGAATTCCCTGCCCAGTAAAGCAGTTCAGGCTGCCTCGTTGACTGCTTTTACGGCAAAGATCGATTTTTGATTAGGAAAGGAATGAAGGATTATGGTGAGCAGGCGGGGAGGTGAAACTGAGGCCATGCAAAAGTCAGCCCTGATCTTATGATAGAACAGGCTGGGTGGGCCAAATAGCCTCCTCCTGCTCCTAGTTCTTACAGCTGCGCTGGAGCTGGGGGTGTTAGGGATGGGCATGGATACAGATTTAACTGGCAACAAGTGTTCTGCAGACGAGTCACCAGTCTGCCAACAAACAACCTGGCATTGGCTCCCAGGTAGCTGTGGGTGTGAAGGTTTGATCAGAAGCCCTCGGCCCTCTGATATCGAACAGGCTTCCCTTTTGTCTACAATGAGAAGCATGGCCCATTTATTTCCTCTTTCCATTTGCCATAACTCAGAGTGACTGGTTAACATTTATGAAGGTTTCTGTGTCTGCTGGAAACCTGCCGAGGTATCTGGAGGAGAATGATCAAAAAGCAGCATTCTGATTAACAAAAGGACCATCTCAGTAAACTCTGTGAATAGGAATCACTGAACGGCCTTCCCACTCTCTCCCTCAGCCCATAACGGCCATTTCTTGTGTCTGTCATGCTGTGCCCATCTGTGTGTGTGTGCGTGTGTATGTGTGCGCGTCTGTGTGTGCGTGTGTGTGTCTGTGTGTGTGCATGTCTGTGTGTCTGTTGATCTGTCAGTGGTACATGGTCTCTGGGCCCAGCAGGTTGGTCTATCAGTGGTACATGCTGGTGTCCATGCTTGGCATCACCTCAGCGTGGACATCTGGTGTTGAGGTGAAACCCCCAGGTGCAGACCCACATGCCTAAGCACTTAAAGAAATACAGCTAAAACTTCAAACATTTCAGCCTTTCTTGTGTGTGGCTGTGTGTGTGTATTATGTGTGTGTGCATGTCTATGTGTGTGTGTGTGTGTGTGTGTGTGTGTGTGTGTGTGGCTGCGTGTGTGTATGTATGTGTGTGTAAGTGTGTGTGTGTCTGTGTGTGGCTGTGTGTGTGGCTGTGTGTGTGGCTGTGTATGCGTGTCTGTGTGTATGTGTGAATGAGTCTCTGTGTGTACATGTGTGTGTGTGTGTGTGTGTGTGGCTGTGTGTGTGCGTGTCTGTGTGTATGTGGCTGTGTATGTGTATGTGTGTGTGGCTGTGTGTGTGGCAGTGTATGCGTGTCTGTGTGTATGAGTCTCTGTGTGTATGTGTGTGTGTCTGTGTGTGGCTGTGTGTGTGCGTGTCTGTGTGTGTATGTGGCTGTGTGTGTGTGTCTGTGTGTGTGTGTATGTGTGTGTGTATGTGGCTGTGTGTGTGCCTGTCTGTGTGTGCGTATTTGGCTGTGTATGTATGTGTGTGTGGCTGTGTGTGTGTGGCTGTGTGTGTATGTGTGGCTGTGTGTATGTGTGTGTGTGCATGTCTGTGTGTGTATGTGTGTGTGTATGCGTGTGTGTGGCTGTGTCTTTGTATGTATGTGTGTGTGTAGCTGTGTGTGTGTCTGTGTGTGTGTATGCGTGTGGCAGTGTGTATATGTGTGTGTGGCTGTGTGTGTATGTATGTGTGTATGTGTGTGTGCGTGTCTGTGTGTGTGTATGTGTGCATGTGGCTGTGTATGTGTATGTGTGTGGCTGTGTGTGTGCATGTCTGTGTGTGTATGTGTGTGTGTATGCGTGTGTGTGGCTGTGTCTTTGTATGTATGTGTGTGTGTAGCTGTGTGTGTGTCTGTGTGTGTGTATGCGTGTGGCAGTGTGTGTATGTGTGTGTGGCTGTGTGTGTATGTATGTGTGTATGTGTGTGTGCGTGTCTGTGTGTGTGTGTATGTGTGCATGTGGCTGTGTATGTGTATGTGTGTGGCTGTGTGTGTGGCTGTGTGTGCACGTGTCTGTGTGTGTATGTGTGTATGTGGCTGTGTGTATGTGTGTGGCTGTGTGTGCGTGTGTGTTTGTATGTGTGTGTGTGCATGTCTGTGTGTGTATGCATTTCTGTGTGTGTATGTGTGTGTGTGGCTGTGTGTGTATGTGTGTATGTGGCTGTGTGTGTGTGGCTGTGTGTGCATGTCTGTGTGTTGTGTATGTGTGTATGTGGCTGACTGTGTGTATGTGTGTGTGTGGCTGTGTGTGTATGTGTGGCTGTGTGTATGTGTGTGTGTGCATGTCTGTGTGTGTATGTGTGTGTGTATGCGTGTGTGTGGCTGTGTCTTTGTGTGTATGTGTGTGTGTAGCTGTGTGTGTGTCTGTGTGTGTGTATGCGTGTGGCAGTGTGTATATGTGTGTGTGGCTGTGTGTGTATGTATGTGTGTATGTGTGTGTGCGTGTCTGTGTGTGTGTATGTGTGCATGTGGCTGTGTATGTGTATGTGTGTGGCTGTGTGTGTGCATGTCTGTGTGTGTATGTGTGTGTGTATGCGTGTGTGTGGCTGTGTCTTTGTATGTATGTGTGTGTGTAGCTGTGTGTGTGTCTGTGTGTGTGTATGCGTGTGGCAGTGTGTGTATGTGTGTGTGGCTGTGTGTGTATGTATGTGTGTATGTGTGTGTGCGTGTCTGTGTGTGTGTATGTGTGCATGTGGCTGTGTATGTGTATGTGTGTGGCTGTGTGTGTGGCTGTGTGTGCACGTGTCTGTGTGTGTATGTGTGTATGTGGCTGTGTGTATGTGTGTGGCTGTGTGTGCGTGTGTGTTTGTATGTGTGTGTGTGCATGTCTGTGTGTGTATGCATTTCTGTGTGTGTATGTGTGTGTGTGGCTGTGTGTGTATGTGTGTATGTGGCTGTGTGTGTGTGGCTGTGTGTGCATGTCTGTGTGTTGTGTATGTGTGTATGTGGCTGACTGTGTGTATGTGTGTGTGTGGCTGTGTGTGTATATGTGTGTGTGCCTGTGTTTGTGTGTGTGTGTATGTTTGGCTGTGAATGTGCGTGTCTGTGTGTGTATGTGTCTCTGTGTGTGTTTGTGTGTATGTGGCTGTGTGTGTATATGTATGTGTGTGTGTGGCTGTTTGTGTGTATGTGTGTGTGTGGCTGTGTGTGTGTCTGTGTGTATGTGGCTGTGCATGTGTGTATGTGTTTGTGGCTGTGTGTGTGGCTGTGTGTGCGCGTGTCTGTGTATGTGTGTATGTGGCTGTGTGTATGTATGTGTGTGTGTCTGTGTATGTGTGGTTGTGGCTGTATGTGTGTGTGTGGCTGTGTGTGTATGTGTGTGTGGCTGTGTGTGTGTCTCTGTGTGTGGCTGTGTATGTGTGTGTATGTGGCTGTGTGTGTGCCTATCTGTGTGTGCGTATGTGGCTGTGTGTATGTATATGTGTGTGGCTGTGTGTTTGTGTCTGTGTGTGTATGTGTGTGTGGCTGTGTGTGTATGTGTGGCTGTGTGTATACGTGTGTGTGTGTGGCTGTGTGTGTATGTACATGTGTGTGTGCATGTCTGTGTGTATGTGTGTGTAAATGCGTGTGTGTATGTATGTGTGTGTATGTGTCTGTGTGTGGCTATGTGTGCATGTCAGTGTGGCTGTATGTTTGTGTGTGTGTCTGTGTGTGAGCATGTTTGTGTGTGTGTATGTGTGTATGTGGCTGTGTATGTGTGTGTGTGTTTGTGTGTGTGGCTGTATGTGCATGTGTCTGTGTGTGTATGTGGCTGTGTGTATGTGTGTGGCTGTGTGTGTGTGGCTGTATGTGCGTGTGTGGCTGTATGTGAATGTGTGGCTGTGTGTGCATGTGTGGCTGTGTGTGCGTGTGTGGCTGTGTGTGCGTGTGTGTGTGTGTGGCTGTGTGTGTCTCTGTGTGTGTGTGTGGCTGTGTGTGTGCGTGTCTGTGTGAGTATGTGGCTGTGTGAGTGTATGTGAGTGCATGTCTGTGTGTGTGTATGTGGCTGTGTGTGTATGTGTGTATGTGGCTGTGTGTGTATGTGTGTGTGGCTGTGTGTGTTTATGTGTGTGTGTATGTGTATATGTGGCTGTCTGTGTGTGGCTGTGTGTGTATATGTGTGTGTGTGCCTGTGTTTGTGTGTGTGTATGTGTGTGTTTGGCTGTGAGTGTCCGTGTCTGTGTGTGTATGTGCCTGTGTGTGTATGTGGCTGTGTGTGTATATGTGTGCATGTGTGTGTGTATGAGTGTGTGTGGCTGTGTGTGTGTATGTGTGTGTGTATGGCTGTGTGTGTGCGTGTGTCTGTGTGTGTGTATGTGGCTGTGTGTGTGTATGTGTGGCTGTGTGTGTGTGTCTGTGTGTATGTGGCTGTGCGTGTGTCTGTGTATGTGTGTGGCTGTGTGTGCGTGTGACAATAGGACATTGGGTCAGGGGACGGAAAGTGGGATGTTGGGTCAGGGGTCTGACAGTGGAATGTTGGGTCAGGGGTCTGACAGAGAGATGCTGGGTCAGGGGTCTGACAGTGGGACATTGGGTCAGGGCTCTCTCAGGGGGATGTTGGGTCAGGGATCTGACAGTGCGATGTTGGGTCAGGGGTCTGACAGTGGGATGTTGGGTCAGGGGTCTGACAGTGCGATGTTGGGTCAGGGGTCTGACAGAGAGATGCTGGGTCAGGGGTCTGACAGTGGGACATTGGGTCAGGGCTCTCTCAGGGGGATGTTGGGTCAGGGATCTGACAGTGCGATGTTGGGTCAGGGGTCTGACAGTGGGATGTTGGGTCAGGGGTCTGACAGTGGAATGTTGGGTCAGGGGTCTGACAGAGAGATGCTGGGTCAGGGGTCTGACAGTGGGACATTGGGTCAGGGCTCTCTCAGGGGGATGTTGGGTCAGGGATCTGACAGTGCGATGTTGGGTCAGGGGTCTGACAGTGGGATGTTGGGTCAGGGGTCTGACAGTGCGATGTTGGGTCAGGGGTCTGATAGTGGGATGTTGGGTCAGGGGTCTGACAGTGGGATGTTGGGTCAGGGGTCTGACAGTGGGATATTGGGTCAGGGGACTGACAGTGGGATGTTGGGTCAGGGGTCTGACAATGGGATGTTGGGTCAGGGGTCTGACAGAGGGACGTTGGGTCAGGGGTCTGACAGTGGGACACTGGGTCAGGAGTCTGACAGTGGGGTGTTGGGTCAGGGGTCTGACAGTGGGATGCTGGGTCAGGGGTCTGACAGTGGGATGTTGGGTCAGGGATCTGACAGACGGGCGTTGGGTCAGGGGTCTGACAGTGGGATGTTGGGTCAGGGATCTGACAGACGGGCGTTGGGTCAGGGGTCTGATAGTGGGATGTTGGGTCTGGGGTCTGACAGTGGGATGTTGGGTCAGGGATCTGACAGTGGGATGTTGGGTCAGGGGTCTGACAGTGCGATGTTGGGTTTGGGGTCTGATAGTGGGATGTTGGTCAGGGGTCTGACAGTGGGACATTGTGTCAGGGGACTGACAGTGGGATGTTGAGTCAGGGGTCTGAGAGTGGGATGTTGGGTCAGGGGTCTGACAGTGGGACATTTGGTCAGGGGTCTGACAGTGGGATGTTGGGTCTGGGGTCTGACAGTGGGATGTTGGGTCAGGGATCTGACAGTGGGATGTTGGGTCAGGGGTCTGACAGTGCGATGTTGGGTTTGGGGTCTGATAGTGGGATGTTGGTCAGGGGTCTGACAGTGGGACATTTGGTCAGGGGTCTGACAGTGGGATGTTGGGTCAGGGGTCTGACAGTAGGACATTGGGTCAGGGGACTGACAGTGGGATGTTGGGTCAGGGGTCTGACAGTGGGACATTGTGTCAGGGGACTGACAGTGGGATATTGAGTCAGGGGTCTGAGAGTGGGATGTTGGGTCAGGGGTCTGACAGTGGGACATTTGGTCAGGGGTCTGACAGTGGGATGTTGGGTCAGGGGTCTGACAGTAGGACATTGGGTCAGGGGACTGACAGTGGGATGTTGGGTCAGGGGTCTGACAGTGGGATGTTGGGTCAGGGGTCTGACAGAGAGACGCTGGGTCAGGGGTCTAACAGTGGGAAATTGGGTCAGGGCTCTCTCAGAGGGATGTTGGGTCAGGGATCTGACAGACGGGCGTTGGGTCAGGGGTCTGACAGTGGGATGTTGGGTCAGGGATCTGACAGACGGGCGTTGGGTCAGGGGTCTGATAGTGGGATGTTGGGTCTGGGGTCTGACAGTGGGATGTTGGGTCAGGGATCTGACAGTGGGATGTTGGGTCAGGGGTCTGACAGTGGGATGTTGGGTCAGGGGTCTGACAGTAGGACATTGGGTCAGGGGACTGACAGTGGGATGTTGGGTCAGGGGTCTGACAGTGGGATGTTGGGTTAGGGGTCTGACAGAGAGACGCTGGGTCAGGGGTCTGACAGTGGGACATTGGGTCAGGGCTCTCTCAGGGGGATGTTGGGTCAGGGATCTGACAGTGGGATGTTGGGTCAGGGGTCTGACAGTGGGACAGTGGTCAGGGGACTGAGAGTGGGATGTTGGGTCAGGGGTCTGACAGTGGGATGTTGGGTCAGGGGTCTGACAGAGAGACGCTGGGTCAGGGGTCTGACAGTGGGACATTGGGTCAGGGCTCTCTCAGGGGGATGTTGGGTCAGGGATCTGACAGTGCGATGTTGGGTCAGGGGTCTGACAGTGCGATGTTGGGTTTGGGGTCTGATAGTGGGATGTTGGTCAGGGGTCTGACAGTGGGACATTGTGTCAGGGGACTGACAGTGGGATGTTGGGTCAGGGGTCTGAGAGTGGGATGTTGGGTCAGGGGTCTGACAGTGGGACATTTGGTCAGGGGTCTGACAGTGGGATGTTGGGTCAGGGGTCTGACAGTGCGATGTTGGGTCAGGGGTCTGACAGTGCGATGATGGGTTTGGGGTCTGATAGTGGGATGTTGGTCAGGGGTCTGACAGTGGGACATTGTGTCAGGGGACTGACAGTGGGATGTTGGGTCAGGGGTCTGAGAGTGGGATGTTGGGTCAGGGGTCTGACAGTGGGACATTTGGTCAGGGGTCTGACAGTGGGATGTTGGGTCAGGGGTCTGACAGTAGGACATTGGGTCAGGGGACTGACAGTGGGATGTTGGGTCAGGGGTCTGACAGTGGGATGTTGGGTCAGGGGTCTGACAGAGAGACGCTGGGTCAGGGGTCTGACAGTGGGAAATTGGGTCAGGGCTCTCTCAGGGGGATGTTGGGTCAGGGATCTGACAGTGGGATGTTGGGTCAGGGGTCTGACAGTGGGAGTGGTCAGGGGACTGACAGTGCGATGTTGGGTCAGGGTTCTGACAGTGCGATGTTGGGTTTGGGGTCTGATAGTGGGATGTTGGGTCAGGGGTCTGACAGTGGGACGTTGGGTCAGGGGTCTGACAATGGGATGTTTGGTCAGGGGTCTGACAGTGGTACGTTGGCTCAGGGGTCTGACAGTGTGATGTTGGGTCAGGGGTTTGACAGACGGGCGTTGGGTCAGGAATCTGACAGTGGGATGTTGGGTCAGGGGTCTGACAGTGGGATGGTGGGTCAGGGGTCTGACAGTGGGACATTGGGTCAGGGGACTGACAGTGGGACTTTGGGTCAGGGGTCTGACAGTGGGATGTTGGTCAGGGGTCTGACAGTGGGACATTGTGTCAGGGGACTGACAGTGGGATGTTGGGTCAGGGGTCTGACAGTGGGATGTTGGGTCAGGGGTCTGACAGTGGGACATTGGGTCAAGGGTCTGATAGTGGGGTGTTGGGTCAGGAGTCTGACAGTGGGGTGTTAGGTCATGGGTCTGACAGAGGGATGTTGGGTCAGGGGTCTGACAGTGGGATGTTGGGTCAGGGGTCTGACAGAGAGGTGTTGGATCAGGGGTCTGAAAATGGGGTGTTGGATCATGGGTCTGACAGTGGGATATTGGGTCTCGGGTCTGACAATGGGACATTGGGTCAGGGGTCTGACAGAGGGATGTTTAGTCTGGGCTCTGACAGTGGGACATTGGTGACAGTGGGATATTGGGTCAGGGTCTGACAGTGTGATTTTGGGTCAGGGGTCTGACAGTGGGACATTGGGTCAGGGGACTGACAGTGGGATGTTGGCACAGGGGTATGACAGTGGGATGTTGGGTTTGGGGTCTGATTGTGGGATGTTGGGTCAGTGGACTGACAGAGGGGCAATGGGTCAAGGGCCTGATAGTGGGGTGTTGGGTCAGGGATCAGGCATCTGACAGTGGGATATTGGGTCAGCGTTCTGACAGGGATGTTGGGTCAGGGGTCTGACAGTGGGACATTGGGTCAGGGGACTGACAGTGGGACATTGGGTCTCGGGTCTGACAGTGGGACATTGGGTCAGGGGTCTGACAGTGGAAGGTTGGGGGGTCAGGGATCTGACAGTGGGACATTGGGTCAGGCGTCTGATAGTGGGACGTTTGGTCAGGGGTCTGACAGTGGGATGTTGGGTCAGGAGTCTGACAATGGGGTGTTGGGTCAGGGGTCTAACAGAGGGACATTGGTTTAGGGGTCTGACAGTGGAATGTTGTGTCAGGGGTCTGACAGTGGGACGTTGGGTCAGGGGTCTGACAGAGGGACATTGCGACAGGGGCCTGATAGTGGGGTGTTGGGTCAGGGGTCTGACAGTCGTACGTTGGCTCAGGGGTCTGACAGTGGGATGTTTGGTCAGGGGTCTGACAGTGGGATGTTGGGTCAGGGGTCTGACAGAGAGGCGTTGGGTCAGGGGACTGAAAATGGGGTGTTGGATCAGGGGTCTGACAGTGGGACACTGGGTCAGGTTTGTGACAGTGGGATGTTGGGTCAGGGGTCTGACAGGGATGCGTTGGGACAGGGGTCTGACAGAAGAACGTTGGGTTAGGGGTCTGACCGTGGGGTGTTGGGTAAGAGTCTGACAATGGGATGTTGGATCAGGGGTCTGACAGAGGGACGTTGGGTCGGGTCTGATAGTGGGGTGTTGGGTCAGGAGTCTGACAGTGGGGTGTTAGGTCATGGGTCTGACAGAGGGACGTTGGGTCAGGGGTCTGACAGTGGGATGTTGGGTCACGGGTCTGACAGTGGGATGTTAGGTCAGGGGTCTGACAGTGGGACATTGGGTCTCGGGTCTGACAGTGGGACATTGGGTCAGGGGTCTGACAGAGGGATGTTTGGTCTGGGCTCTGACAGTGGGACATTGGGTCAAGGGTCTGACAGTGGAAGGTTGGGGGGGTCAGGGATCTGACAGTGGGACATTGGGTCAGGGGTCTGACAGTGGGATGTTGGGTCAGGGGTCTGACAATGGGGTGTTGCATCAGGGGTCTAACAGAGGGACATTGGTTCAGGGGACAGACAGTGGGATGTTGGGTCAGGGGTCTGACAGTGGGCCGTTGGGTCAGAGGTCTGACAGTGGGATGTTGTGTCAGGGGTCTGACAGGGGGACATTGGGTCAGGGGTCTGACAGTGGGATGTTAGGTCAGTGGTCTGACAGTGGGACGTTGGGTCAGGGGTCTGACAGTGGGATGTTGGGTCAGGAGCCTGACAGTGGGATGTTGGGTCTGAGGTCTGATAGTGGGATGTTGGGTCTGGGGTCTGACAGTGGGATGTTGGGTCTGGGGTTCTGACAGTGGGACATTGGGTCAGGGGTCTGACAGTGGGATGTTGGGTCTGGGGTCTGACAGTGGGACGTTGGGTCAGAGGTCTGACAGTGGGATGTTGTGTCAGGGGTCTGACAGTGGGACGTTGGGTCAAGGGTCTGATAGTGGGGTGTTGGGTCAGGAGTCTGACAGTGGGGTGTTAGGTCATGGGTCTGACAGAGGGACGTTGGGTCAGGGGTCTGACAGTGGGATGTTGGGTCAGGGGTCTGACAGTGGGATGTTAGGTCAGGGGTCTGACAGTGGGTCATTGGGTCAGGGTTCTGACAGGGATGTTGGGTCAGGGGTATGACAGTCGGACATTGGGTCAGGGGAGTGACAGGAATGTTAGGTCACGAATCTGACAGTGGGACATTGGGTCAGGGGTCTGACAGAGGGATGTTTGTTTTGGGCTCTGACAGTGGGACATTGGTGACAGTGGGATGTTGGGTCAGGGGTCTGACAGTGGGACATTGGGTCAGGGATCTGACAGTGTGATGTTGGGTCAGGGGTCTGACAGTGGGACATTGGGTCAGGGGACTGACAGAGGGATGTTGGGTCAGGGGTCTGACAGTGCGATGTTGGGTTTGGGGTCTGATAGTGGGATGTTGGTCAGGGGTCTGACAGTGGGACATTGGGTCAGGGGACTGACAGTGGGATGTTGGGTCAGGGGTCTGACAGTGGGATGTTGGGTCAGGGGTCTGACAGAGAGACGCTGGGTCAGGGGTCTGACAGTGGGAAATTGGGTCAGGGCTCTCTCAGGGGGATGTTGGGTCAGGGATCTGACAGTGGGATGTTGGGTCAGGGGTCTGACAGTGGGACAGTGGTCAGGGGACTGACAGTGCGATGTTGGGTCAGGGTTCTGACAGTGCGATGTTGGGTTTGGGGTCTGATAGTGGGATGTTGGGTCAGGGGTCTGACAGTGGGACGCTGGGTCAGGGGTCTGACAATGGGATGTTTGGTCAGGGGTCTGACAGTGGTACGTTGGCTCAGGGGTCTGACAGTGTGATGTTGGGTCAGGGGTTTGACAGACGGGCGTTGGGTCAGGAATCTGACAGTGGGATGTTGGGTCAGGGGTCTGACAGTGGGATGGTGGGTCAGGGGTCTGACAGTGGGACATTGGGTCAGGGGACTGACAGTGGGACTTTGGGTCAGGGGTCTGACAGTGGGATGTTGGTCAGGGGTCTGACAGTGGGACATTGTGTCAGGGGACTGACAGTGGGATGTTGGGTCAGGGGTCTGACAGTGGGATGTTGGGTCAGGGGTCTGACAGTGGGACATTGGGTCAAGGGTCTGATAGTGGGGTGTTGGGTCAGGAGTCTGACAGTGGGGTGTTAGGTCATGGGTCTGACAGAGGGATGTTGGGTCAGGGGTCTGACAGTGGGATGTTGGGTCAGGGGTCTGACAGAGAGGTGTTGGATCAGGGGTCTGAAAATGGGGTGTTGGATCATGGGTCTGACAGTGGGACATTGGGTCTCGGGTCTGACAATGGGACATTGGGTCAGGGGTCTGACAGAGGGATGTTTAGTCTGGGCTCTGACAGTGGGACATTGGTGACAGTGGGATATTGGGTCAGGGTCTGACAGTGTGATTTTGGGTCAGGGGTCTGACAGTGGGACATTGGGTCAGGGGACTGACAGTGGGATGTTGGCACAGGGGTATGACAGTGGGATGTTGGGTTTGGGGTCTGATTGTGGGATGTTGGGTCAGTGGACTGACAGAGGGGCAATGGGTCAAGGGCCTGATAGTGGGGTGTTGGGTCAGGGATCAGGCATCTGACAGTGGGATATTGGGTCAGCGTTCTGACAGGGATGTTGGGTCAGGGGTCTGACAGTGGGACATTGGGTCAGGGGACTGACAGGGATGTTAGGTCAGGAATCTGACAGTGGGACATTGGGTCAGGGGTCTGACAGTGGGACATTGGGTCTCGGGTCTGACAGTGGGACATTGGGTCAGGGGTCTGACAGTGGAAGGTTGGGGGGTCAGGGATCTGACAGTGGGACATTGGGTCAGGCGTCTGACAGTGGGACGTTTGGTCAGGGGTCTGACAGTGGGATGTTGGGTCAGGAGTCTGACAATGGGGTGTTGGGTCAGGGGTCTAACAGAGGGACATTGGTTTAGGGGTCTGACAGTGGAATGTTGTGTCAGGGGTCTGACAGTGGGACGTTGGGCCAGGGGTCTGACAGAGGGACATTGGGACAGGTGCCTGATAGTGGGGTGTTGGGTCAGGGGTCTGACAGTCGTACGTTGGCTCAGGGGTCTGACAGTGGGATGTTTGGTCAGGGGTCTGACAGTGGGATGTTGGGTCAGGGGTCTGACAGAGAGGCGTTGGGTCAGGGGACTGAAAATGGGGTGTTGGATCAGGGGTCTGACAGTGGGACACTGGGTCAGGTTTGTGACAGTGGGATGTTGGGTCAGGGGTCTGACAGGGATGCGTTGGGACAGGGGTCTGACAGAAGAACGTTGGGTTAGGGGTCTGACCGTGGGGTGTTGGGTAAGAGTCTGACAATGGGATGTTGGATCAGGGGTCTGACAGAGGGACGTTGGGTCGGGTCTGATAGTGGGGTGTTGGGTCAGGAGTCTGACAGTGGGGTGTTAGGTCATGGGTCTGACAGAGGGACGTTGGGTCAGGGGTCTGACAGTGGGATGTTGGGTCACGGGTCTGACAGTGGGATGTTAGGTCAGGGGTCTGACAGTGGGACATTGGGTCTCGGGTCTGACAGTGGGACATTGGGTCAGGGGTCTGACAGAGGGATGTTTGGTCTGGGCTCTGACAGTGGGACATTGGGTCAAGGGTCTGACAGTGGAAGGTTGGGGGGGTCAGGGATCTGACAGTGGGACATTGGGTCAGGGGTCTGACAGTGGGATGTTGGGTCAGGGGTCTGACAATGGGGTGTTGCATCAGGGGTCTAACAGAGGGACATTGGTTCAGGGGACTGACAGTGGGATGTTGGGTCAGGGGTCTGACAGTGGGACGTTGGGTCAGAGGTCTGACAGTGGGATGTTGTGTCAGGGGTCTGACAGGGGGACATTGGGTCAGGGGTCTGACAGTGGGATGTTAGGTCAGTGGTCTGACAGTGGGACGTTGGGTCAGGGGTCTGAGAGTGGGATGTTGGGTCAGGAGCCTGACAGTGGGATGTTGGGTCTGAGGTCTGATAGTGGGATGTTGGGTCTGGGGTCTGACAGTGGGATGTTGGGTCTGGGGTTCTGACAGTGGGACATTGGGTCAGGGGTCTGACAGTGGGATGTTGGGTCTGGGGTCTGACAGTGGGACGTTGGGTCAGAGGTCTGACAGTGGGATGTTGTGTCAGGGGTCTGACAGTGGGACGTTGGGTCAAGGGTCTGATAGTGGGGTGTTGGGTCAGGAGTCTGACAGTGGGGTGTTAGGTCATGGGTCTGACAGAGGGACGTTGGGTCAGGGGTCTGACAGTGGGATGTTGGGTCAGGGGTCTGACAGTGGGATGTTAGGTCAGGGGTCTGACAGTGGGTCATTCGGTCAGGGTTCTGACAGGGATGTTGGGTCAGGGGTATGACAGTCGGACATTGGGTCAGGGGAGTGACAGGAATGTTAGGTCACGAATCTGACAGTGGGACATTGGGTCAGGGGTCTGACAGAGGGATGTTTGTTTTGGGCTCTGACAGTGGGACATTGGTGACAGTGGGATGTTGGGTCAGGGGTCTGACAGTGGGACATTGGGTCAGGGATCTGACAGTGTGATGTTGGGTCAGGGGTCTGACAGTGGGACATTGGGTCAGGGGACTGACAGTGGGATGTTGGGTCAGGGGTCTGACAGTGCGATGTTGGGTTTGGGGTCTGATAGTGGGATGTTGGTCAGGGGTCTGACAGTGGGACATTGTGTCAGGGGACTGACAGTGGGATGTTGAGTCAGGGGTCTGAGAGTGGGATGTTGGGTCAGGGGTCTGACAGTGGGACATTTGGTCAGGGGTCTGACAGTGGGATGTTGGGTCAGGGGTCTGACAGTAGGACATTGGGTCAGGGGACTGACAGTGGGATGTTGGGTCAGGGGTCTGACAGTGGGATGTTGGGTCAGGGGTCTGACAGAGAGACGCTGGGTCAGGGGTCTGACAGTGGGAAATTGGGTCAGGGCTCTCTCAGAGGGATGTTGGGTCAGGGATCTGACAGACGGGCATTGGGTCAGGGGTCTGACAGTGGGATGTTGGGTCAGGGATCTGACAGACGGGCGTTGGGTCAGGGGTCTGATAGTGGGATGTTGGGTCTGGGGTCTGACAGTGGGATGTTGGGTCAGGGATCTGACAGTGGGATGTTGGGTCAGGGGTCTGACAGTGGGATGTTGGGTCAGGGGTCTGACAGTAGGACATTGGGTCAGGGGACTGACAGTGGGATGTTGGGTCAGGGGTCTGACAGTGGGATGTTGGGTTAGGGGTCTGACAGAGAGACGCTGGGTCAGGGGTCTGACAGTGGGACATTGGGTCAGGGCTCTCTCAGGGGGATGTTGGGTCAGGGATCTGACAGTGGGATGTTGGGTCAGGGGTCTGACAGTGGGACAGTGGTCAGGGGACTGAGAGTGGGATGTTGGGTCAGGGGTCTGACAGTGGGATGTTGGGTCAGGGGTCTGACAGAGAGACGCTGGGTCAGGGGTCTGACAGTGGGACATTGGGTCAGGGCTCTCTCAGGGGGATGTTGGGTCAGGGATCTGACAGTGCGATGTTGGGTCAGGGGTCTGACAGTGCGATGTTGGGTTTGGGGTCTGATAGTGGGATGTTGGTCAGGGGTCTGACAGTGGGACATTGTGTCAGGGGACTGACAGTGGGATGTTGGGTCAGGGGTCTGAGAGTGGGATGTTGGGTCAGGGGTCTGACAGTGGGACATTTGGTCAGGGGTCTGACAGTGGGATGTTGGGTCAGGGGTCTGACAGTGGGATGTTGGGTCAGGGGTCTGACAGTGCGATGATGGGTTTGGGGTCTGATAGTGGGATGTTGGTCAGGGGTCTGACAGTGGGACATTGTGTCAGGGGACTGACAGTGGGATGTTGGGTCAGGGGTCTGAGAGTGGGATGTTGGGTCAGGGGTCTGACAGTGGGACATTTGGTCAGGGGTCTGACAGTGGGATGTTGGGTCAGGGGTCTGACAGTAGGACATTGGGTCAGGGGACTGACAGTGGGATGTTGGGTCAGGGGTCTGACAGTGGGATGTTGGGTCAGGGGTCTGACAGAGAGACGCTGGGTCAGGGGTCTGACAGTGGGAAATTGGGTCAGGGCTCTCTCAGGGGGATGTTGGGTTAGGGATCTGACAGTGGGATGTTGGGTCAGGGGTCTGACAGTGGGAGTGGTCAGGGGACTGACAGTGCGATGTTGGGTCAGGGTTCTGACAGTGCGATGTTGGGTTTGGGGTCTGATAGTGGGATGTTGGGTCAGGGGTCTGACAGTGGGACGTTGGGTCAGGGGTCTGACAATGGGATGTTTGGTCAGGGGTCTGACAGTGGTACGTTGGGTCAGGGGTCTGACAGTGTGATGTTGGGTCAGGGGTTTGACAGACGGGCGTTGGGTCAGGAATCTGACAGTGGGATGTTGGGTCAGGGGTCTGACAGTGGGATGGTGGGTCAGGGGTCTGACAGTGGGACATTGGGTCAGGGGACTGACAGTGGGACTTTGGGTCAGGGGACTGACAGTGGGACTTTGGGTCAGGGGTCTGACAGTGGGATGTTGGTCAGGGGTCTGACAGTGGGACATTGTGTCAGGGGACTGACAGTGGGATGTTGGGTCAGGGGTCTGACAGTGGGATGTTGGGTCAGGGGTCTGACAGTGGGACATTGGGTCAAGGGTCTGATAGTGGGGTGTTGGGTCAGGAGTCTGACAGTGGGGTGTTAGGTCATGGGTCTGACAGAGGGATGTTGGGTCAGGGGTCTGACAGTGGGATGTTGGGTCAGGGGTCTGACAGAGAGGTGTTGGATCAGGGGTCTGAAAATGGGGTGTTGGATCATGGGTCTGACAGTGGGACATTGGGTCTCGGGTCTGACAATGGGACATTGGGTCAGGGGTCTGACAGAGGGATGTTTAGTCTGGGCTCTGACAGTGGGACATTGGTGACAGTGGGATATTGGGTCAGGGTCTGACAGTGTGATTTTGGGTCAGGGGTCTGACAGTGGGACATTGGGTCAGGGGACTGACAGTGGGATGTTGGCACAGGGGTATGACAGTGGGATGTTGGGTTTGGGGTCTGATTGTGGGATGTTGGGTCAGTGGACTGACAGAGGGGCAATGGGTCAAGGGCCTGATAGTGGGGTGTTGGGTCAGGGATCAGGCATCTGACAGTGGGATATTGGGTCAGCGTTCTGACAGGGATGTTGGGTCAGGGGTCTGACAGTGGGACATTGGGTCAGGGGACTGACAGGGATGTTAGGTCTGGAATCTGACAGTGGGACATTGGGTCAGGGGTCTGACAGTGGGACATTGGGTCTCGGGTCTGACAGTGGGACATTGGGTCAGGGGTCTGACAGTGGAAGGTTGGGGGGTCAGGGATCTGACAGTGGGACATTGGGTCAGGCGTCTGACAGTGGGACGTTTGGTCAGGGGTCTGACAGTGGGATGTTGGGTCAGGAGTCTGACAATGGGGTGTTGGGTCAGGGGTCTAACAGAGGGACATTGGTTTAGGGGTCTGACAGTGGAATGTTGTGTCAGGGGTCTGACAGTGGGACGTTGGGTCAGGGGTCTGACAGAGGGACATTGGGACAGGTGCCTGATAGTGGGGTGTTGGGTCAGGGGTCTGACAGTCGTACGTTGGCTCAGGGGTCTGACAGTGGGATGTTTGGTCAGGGGTCTGACAGTGGGATGTTGGGTCAGGGGTCTGACAGAGAGGCGTTGGGTCAGGGGACTGAAAATGGGGTGTTGGATCAGGGGTCTGACAGTGGGACACTGGGTCAGGTTTGTGACAGTGGGATGTTGGGTCAGGGGTCTGACAGGGATGCGTTGGGACAGGGGTCTGACAGAAGAACGTTGGGTTAGGGGTCTGACCGTGGGGTGTTGGGTAAGAGTCTGACAATGGGATGTTGGATCAGGGGTCTGACAGAGGGACGTTGGGTCGGGTCTGATAGTGGGGTGTTGGGTCAGGAGTCTGACAGTGGGGTGTTAGGTCATGGGTCTGACAGAGGGACGTTGGGTCAGGGGTCTGACAGTGGGATGTTGGGTCACGGGTCTGACAGTGGGATGTTAGGTCAGGGGTCTGACAGTGGGACATTGGGTCTCGGGTCTGACAGTGGAACATTGGGTCAGGGGTCTGACAGAGGGATGTTTGGTCTGGGCTCTGACAGTGGGACATTGGGTCAAGGGTCTGACAGTGGAAGGTTGGGGGGGTCAGGGATCTGACAGTGGGACATTGGGTCAGGGGTCTGACAGTGGGATGTTGGGTCAGGGGTCTGACAATGGGGTGTTGCATCAGGGGTCTAACAGAGGGACATTGGTTCAGGGGACTGACAGTGGGATGTTGGGTCAGGGGTCTGACAGTGGGACGTTGGGTCAGAGGTCTGACAGTGGGATGTTGTGTCAGGGGTCTGACAGGGGGACATTGGGTCAGGGGTCTGACAGTGGGATGTTAGGTCAGTGGTCTGACAGTGGGACGTTGGGTCAGGGGTCTGAGAGTGGGATGTTGGGTCAGGAGCCTGACAGTGGGATGTTGGGTCTGAGGTCTGATAGTGGGATGTTGGGTCTGGGGTCTGACAGTGGGATGTTGGGTCTGGGGTTCTGACAGTGGGACATTGGGTCAGGGGTCTGACAGTGGGATGTTGGGTCTGGGGTCTGACAGTGGGACGTTGGGTCAGAGGTCTGACAGTGGGATGTTGTGTCAGGGGTCTGACAGTGGGACGTTGGGTCAAGGGTCTGATAGTGGGGTGTTGGGTCAGGAGTCTGACAGTGGGGTGTTAGGTCATGGGTCTGACAGAGGGACGTTGGGTCAGGGGTCTGACAGTGGGATGTTGTGTCAGGGGTCTGACAGTGGGATGTTAGGTCAGGGGTCTGACAGTGGGTCATTGGGTCAGGGTTCTGACAGGGATGTTGGGTCAGGGGTATGACAGTCGGACATTGGGTCAGGGGAGTGACAGGAATGTTAGGGCACGAATCTGACAGTGGGACATTGGGTCAGGGGTCTGACAGAGGGATGTTTGTTTTGGGCTCTGACAGTGGGACATTGGTGACAGTGGGATGTTGTGTCAGGGGTCTGACAGTGGGACATTGGGTCAGGGATCTGACAGTGTGATGTTGGGTCAGGGGTCTGACAGTGGGACATTGGGTCAGGGGACTGACAGTGGGATGTTGGGTCAGGGGTCTGACAGTGGGATGTTGGGTTTGGGGTCTGACAATGGGATGTTTGGTCTTGGGGTCTGACAGTGGGATGTTGGGTTTGGGGTCTGACAGTGGGATGTTGGGTCAGGGATCTGACAGAGGGGCATTGGGACAGGGGCCTGATAGTGGGGTGTTGGGTCAGGGGTCTGAGAGTCGTAGGTTGGCTCAGGGGTCTGACAGTGGGATGTTTGGTCAGGGGTCTGACAGTGGCATGTTGGGTCAGGGGTCTGACAGAGAGGTGTTGGATCAGGGGTCTGAAAATGGGGTGTTGGATCATGGGTCTGACAGTGGAACATTGGGTCTCGGGTCTGACAGTGGGACATTGGGTCAGGCGTCTGACAGAGGGATGTTTAGTCTGGGCTCTGACAGTGGGACATTGGTGACAGTGGGATAGTGGGTCAGGGATCTGACAGTGTGATGTTGGGTCAGGGGTCTGACAGTGGGACATTGGGTCAGGGGACTGACAGTGGGATGTTGACACAGGGGTCTGACAGTGGGATGTTGGGTTTGGGGTCTGATAGTGGGATGTTGGGTCAGGGGACTGACAGAGGGGCAATGGGTCAAGGGCCTGATAGTGGGGTGTTGGGTCAGGGATCAGGGATCTGACAGTGGGACATTGGGTCAGCGTTCTGACAGGGATGTTGGGTCAGGGGTCTGACAGTGGGACATTGGGTCAGGGGACTGACAGGGATGTTAGGTCAGGAATCTGACAGTGGGACATTGGGTCAGGGGTCTGACAGTGGGACATTGGGTCTCGGGTCTGACAGTGGGACATTGGGTCAGGGGTCTGACAGTGGAAGGTTGGGGGGTCAGGGATCTGACAGTGGGACATTGGGTCAGGCGTCTGACAGTGGGACGTTTGGTCAGGGGTCTGACAGTGGGATGTTGGGTCAGGAGTCTGACAATGGGGTGTTGGGTCAGGGGTTTAACAGAGGGACATTGGTTCAGGGGTCTGACAGAGGGACATTGGGACAGGGGCCTGATAGTGGGGTGTTGGGTCAGGGGTCTGACAGTCGTACGTTGGCTCAGGGGTCTGACAGTGGGATGTTTGGTCAGGGGTCTGACAGTGGGATGTTGGGTCAGGGGTCTGGCAGAGAGGCGTTGGATCAGGGGACTGAAAATGGGGTGTTGGAACAGGGGTCTGACAGTGGGACACTGGGTCAGGTTTGTGACAGTGGGATGTTGGGTCAGGGGTCTGACAGGGATGCGTTGGGACAGGGGTCTGACAGAAGAACGTTGGGTTAGGGGTCTGACCGTGGAGTGTTGGGTAAGAGTCTGACAATGGGATGTTGGATCAGGGGTCTGACAGAGGGACGTTGGGTCGGGTCTGATAGTGGGGTGTTGGGTCAGGAGTCTGACAGTGGGATGTTAGGTCAGGGATCTGACAGTGGGACATTGGGTCAGGGTTCTGACAGGGATGTTGGGTCAGGGGTATGACAGTCGGACATTGGGTCAGGGGAGTGACAGGAATGTTAGGTCACGAATCTGACAGTGGGACATTGGGTCAGGGGTCTGACAGTGGGACATTGGGTCTCGGGTCTGACAGTGGGACATTGGGTCAGGGGTCTGACAGAGGGACGTTGGGTCAGGGGTCTGACAGAGGGACGTTGGGTCAGGGGTCTGACAGTGGGACGTTTGGTCAGGGGTCTGACAGTGGGACGTTGGGTCAGGGGTCTGACAGTGGGACATTGGGTCTGGGGTCTGACAGTGGGATGTTGGGTCAGGGGTCTGACAGTGGGACATTGGGTCAGGGGACTGACAGTGGGATGTTGGGTCAGGGGTCTGACAGTGGGACGTTGGGTCAGGGGTCTGACAGTGGGATGTTGGGTCAGGGGTCTGACAGTGGGATGTTAGGTCAGGGGTCTGACAGTGGGACATTGGGTCAGGGGTCTGACAGAGGGATGTTTGGTCTGGGCTCTGACAGTGGGACATTGGGTCAAGGGTCTGACAGTGGAAGGTTGGGGGGGTCAGGGATCTGACAGTGGGACATTGGTTCAGGGGTCTGACAGTGGGATGTTGGGTCAGGAGTCTGACAATGGGGTGTTGCATCAGGGGTCTAACAGAGGGACATTGGTTCAGGGGTCTGACAGTGGGATGTTGGGTCAGGGGTCTGACAGTGGGACGTTGGGTCTGGGGTCTAACAGAGGGACATTGGTTCAGGGGTCTGACAGTGGAATGTTGGGTCAGGAGTCGAACAGTGTGATGTTGGGTCAGGGGTCTAACAGAGGGACATTGGTTCAGGGGTCTGACAGTGGGATGTTGGGTCAGGAGTCTGACAGTGGGACGTTGTGTCAGAGGTCTGACAGTGGGATGTTGTGTCAGGGGTCTGACAGGGGGACATTGGGTCAGGAGTATGACAGTGGGATGTTAGGTCAGTGGTCTGACAGTGGGACGTTGGGTCAGGGGTCTGACAGTGGGACGTTGGGTCAGAGGTCTGACAGTGGGATGTTGGGTCTGGGGTTCTGACAGTGGGACATTGGGTCAGGGGTCTGACAGTGGGATGTTGGGTCTGGGGTCTGACAGTGGGACGTTGGGTCAGAGGTCTGACAGTGGGATGTTGTGTCAGGGGTCTGACAGGGGGACATTGGGTCAGGGGTCTGACAGTGGGATGTTAGGTCAGTGGTCTGACAGTGGGACGTTGGGTCAGGAGCCTGACAGTGGGATGTTGGGTCTGGGGATCTGATAGTGGGACATTGGGTCAGGGGTCTGACAATGGGATGTTGGGTCTGGGGTCTGCCAGTGGGATGTTGGGTCAGGGGTCTGACAGTGGGACATGGGATCAGGGGTCTGACAGTGGAATGTTGGGGGGTCAGGGGTCTGACAGTGGGATGTTAGGTCAGGGGTTTGACAGTGGGATGTTGGGTCAGGGGTCTGACAGTGGGATGTTGTGTCAGGAGTCTGACAATGGGGTATTGGGTCAGGGGTCTGACAGAGGGACATTGGGTCAGGGGTCTGACAGGGGGATGTTGGGACAGGGGTCTGACAGTTGGACATTGGGTCAGGGGTCTGACAGTTAGATGTTGGGTCTGGGGTCTGACAGTGGGATATTGGGTCAGGGGTCTGACAGTGTGATGTTGGGTCAGGGCTCTCTTAGGGGGATGTTGGGTCAGGGGTCTGACAGTGGGACATTGGGTCAGGGGTCTGACAGTGGGACATTGGGTCTGGGGTCTGACAGTGGGATGTTGGGTCAGGGGTCTGACAGTGGGACATTGGGTCAGGGGACTGACAGTGGGATGTTGGGTCAGGGGTCTGACAGTGGGACATTGGGTCAGGAGAGTGACAGGAATGTTCGGTCAGGGATCCTTCAGTGGGACATTGGGTCAGGGATCCTTCAGTGGGACATTGGGTTTCGGGTCTGACAGTGGGACGTTGGGTCAAGGGTCTGACAGAGGGATGCTTGGTCTGGGCTCTGAAAGTGGGACATTAGTGACAGTGGGATGTTGGGTCAGGGGTCTGACAGTGGGATGTTGGGTCAGGGATCTGACAGTGTGATGTTGGGTCAGGGGTCTGACAGTGGGACATTGGGTCAGGGGACTGACAGTGGGATGTTGGGTCAGGGGTCTGACAGTGGGATGTTGGGTCAGGGATCTGACAGTGTGATGTTGGGTCAGGGGTCTGACAGTCGGACATTGTGTCAGGTTTGTGACAGTGGAATGTTGGGCCAGGGGTCTGACAGAGATGCGTCGGGTCAGGGGTCTGACAGAAGGACGTTGGGTTAGGGATCTGATAGTGGGGTGTTGGGTCAGGTGTCTGACAGTGGGGTGTTAGGTCATGGGTCTGACAGAGGGACGTTGGGTCAGGGGTCTGACAGTGGGATGTTAGGTCAGGGATCTGACAGTGGGACATTGGGTCAGGGTTCTGACAGGAATGTTGGGTCAGGGGTCTGACAGTGGGACATTGGGTCAGGGTTCTGACAGGAATGTTGGGTCAGGGGTCTGACAGTGGGACATTGGGTCTCGGGTCTGATAGTGGGACATTGGGTCAGGGGTCTGACAGAGGGATGTTTGGTCTGGGCTCTGACAGTGGGACATTGGGTCAGGGGTCTGACAGTGGAAGGTTGGGGGTCATGGATCTGACAGTGGGACATTGGGTCAGGGGTCTGACAGTGGGACGTTTGGTCAGGGGTCTGACAGTGGGATGTTAGGTCAGGAGTCTGACAATGGGATGTTGGGTCAGGGGTCTGACAGTGGGCATTGGGTCTCGGGTCTGACAGTGGGACTTTGGGTCAGGGGTCTGACAGAGGGATGTTTGGTCTGGGCTCTGACAGTGGGACATTGGTGACAGTGGGATGTTGGGTCTGGGGTCTGACAGTGGGATGTTGGGTCTGGTGTCTGACAATGGGATGTTGGGTCTGGGGATCTGACAGTGGGACATTGGGTCAGGGGTCTGACAGTGGGATGTTGGGTCTGGGGTCTGACAGTGGGATGTTGGGTCAGGGGTCTGACCGTGGAATGTTTGGTCTGGGCTCTGACAGTGGGATGTTGGGTCAGGGGTCTGCCAGTGGGATGTTGGGTCAGGGGTCTGCCAGTGGGACATGGGATCAGGGGTCTGACAGTGGAATGTTGGGGGGTCAGGGGTCTGACAGTGGGATGTTTGGTCAGAGTCTGACAGTGGGACGTTGGGTCTGTGGTCTGACAGTGGGATGTTGGGTCAGGGGTCTGACAGTGGGATGTTAGGTCAGGGGTCTGACAGTGGGATGTTGGGTCAGGGGTCTGACAGTGGGATGTTGTGTCAGGAGTCTGACAATGGGGTGTTGGGTCAGGGGTCTGACAGAGGGACATTGGGTCAGGGGTCTGACAGGGGGATGTTGGGTCAGGGGTCTGACAGTTGGACATTGGGTCAGGGGTCTGACAGTTAGATGTTGGGTCTGGGGTCTGACAGTGGGACATTGGGTCAGGGGTCTGACAGTGTGATGTTGGGTCAGGGCTCTCTTAGGGGGATGTTGGGTCAGGGGTCTGACAGTGGGACATTGGGTCAGGGGTCTGACAGTGGGACATTGGGTCTGGGGTCTGACAGTGGGATGTTGGGTCAGGGGTCTGACAGTGGGACATTGGGTCAGGGGACTGACAGTGGGATGTTGGGTCAGGGGTCTGACAGTGGGACATTGGGTCAGGGGAGTGACAGGAATGTTAGGTCAGGAATCTGACTGTGGGACATTGGGTCAGGGATCCTTCAGTGGGACATTGGGTTTCGGGTCTGACAGTGGGACGTTGGGTCAAGGGTCTGACAGAGGGATGCTTGGTCTGGGCTCTGAAAGTGGGACATTAGTGACAGTGGGATGTTGGGTCAGGGGTCTGACAGTGGGACATTGGGTCAGGGGACTGACAGTGGGATGTTGGGTCAGGGGTCTGACAGTGGGATGTTGTGTTTGGGTCTGAAAATGGGGTGTTGGATCAGGGGTCTGACAGTCGGACATTGTGTCAGGTTTGTGACAGTGGAATGTTGGGCCAGGGGTCTGACAGAGATGCGTCGGGTCAGGGGTCTGACAGTGGGGTGTTAGGTCATGGGTCTGACAGAGGGACGTTGGGTCAGGGGTCTGACAGTGGGATGTTAGGTCAGGGATCTGACAGTGGGACATTGGGTCAGGGGTCTGACAGTGGGACGTTTGGTCAGGGGTCTGACAGTGGGATGTTAGGTCAGGAGTCTGACAATGGGATGTTGGGTCAGGGGTCTGACAGTGGGCATTGGGTCTCGGGTCTGACAGTGGGACTTTGGGTCAGGGGTCTGACAGAGGGATGTTTGGTCTGGGCTCTGACAGTGGGACATTGGTGACAGTGGGATGTTGGGTCTGGGGTCTGACAGTGGGATGTTGGGTCTGGTGTCTGACAATGGGATGTTGGGTCTGGGGATCTGACAGTGGGACATTGGGTCAGGGGTCTGACAGTGGGATGTTGGGTCTGGGGTCTGACAGTGGGATGTTGGGTCAGGGGTCTGACCGTGGAATGTTTGGTCTGGGCTCTGACAGTGGGATGTTGGGTCAGGGGTCTGCCAGTGGGATGTTGGGTCAGGGGTCTGCCAGTGGGACATGGGATCAGGGGTCTGACAGTGGAATGTTGGGGGGTCAGGGGTCTGACAGTGGGATGTTTGGTCAGAGTCTGACAGTGGGACGTTGGGTCTGTGGTCTGACAGTGGGATGTTGGGTCAGGGGTCTGACAGTGGGATGTTAGGTCAGGGGTCTGACAGTGGGATGTTGGGTCAGGGGTCTGACAGTGGGATGTTGTGTCAGGAGTCTGACAATGGGGTGTTGGGTCAGGGGTCTGACAGAGGGACATTGGGTCAGGGGTCTGACAGGGGGATGTTGGGTCAGGGGTCTGACAGTTGGACATTGGGTCAGGGGTCTGACAGTTAGATGTTGGGTCTGGGGTCTGACAGTGGGACATTGGGTCAGGGGTCTAACAGTGTGATGTTGGGTCAGGGCTCTCTTAGGGGGATGTTGGGTCAGGGGTCTGACAGTGGGACATTGGGTCAGGGGTCTGACAGTGGGACATTGGGTCTGGGGTCTGACAGTGGGATGTTGGGTCAGGGGTCTGACAGTGGGACATTGGGTCAGGGGACTGACAGTGGGATGTTGGGTCAGGGGTCTGACAGTGGGACATTGGGTCAGGGGAGTGACAGGAATGTTAGGTCAGGAATCTGACTGTGGGACATTGGGTCAGGGATCCTTCAGTGGGACATTGGGTTTCGGGTCTGACAGTGGGACGTTGGGTCAAGGGTCTGACAGAGGGATGCTTGGTCTGGGCTCTGAAAGTGGGACATTAGTGACAGTGGGATGTTGGGTCAGGGGTCTGACAGTGGGACATTGGGTCAGGGGACTGACAGTGGGATGTTGGGTCAGGGGTCTGACAGTGGGATGTTGTGTTTGGGTCTGAAAATGGGGTGTTGGATCAGGGGTCTGACAGTCGGACATTGTGTCAGGTTTGTGACAGTGGAATGTTGGGCCAGGGGTCTGACAGAGATGCGTCGGGTCAGGGGTCTGACAGTGGGGTGTTAGGTCATGGGTCTGACAGAGGGACGTTGGGTCAGGGGTCTGACAGTGGGATGTTAGGTCAGGGATCTGACAGTGGGACATTGGGTCAGGGTTCTGACAGGAATGTTGGGTCAGGGGACTGACAGTGGGATGTTGGGTCAGGGGTCTGACAGTAGGACATTGGGTCAGGGGACTGACAGTGGGATGTTGGGTCAGGGGTCTGACAGTGGGATGTTGGGTCAGGGGTCTGACAGAGAGACGCTGGGTCAGGGGTCTGACAGTGGGACATTGGGTCAGGGCTCTCTCAGGGGGATGTTGGGTCAGGGATCTGACAGTGGGATGTTGGGTCAGGGGTCTGACAGTGGGACAGTGGTCAGGGGACTGACAGTGGGACATTGTGTCAGGGTTCTGACAGGGATGTTGGGTCAGGGGTATGACAGTCGGACATTGGGTCAGGGGAGTGACAGGAATGTTAGGTCACGAATCTGACAGTGGGACATTGGGTCAGGGGTCTGACAGTGGGACATTGGGTCTCGGGTCTGACAGTGGGACATTGGGTCAGGGGTCTGACAGAGGGACGTTGGGTCAGGGGTCTGACAGAGGGACGTTGGGTCAGGGGTCTGACAGTGGGACGTTTGGTCAGGGGTCTGACAGTGGGACGTTGGGTCAGGGGTCTGACAGTGGGACATTGGGTCTGGGGTCTGACAGTGGGATGTTGGGTCAGGGGTCTGACAGTGGGACATTGGGTCAGGGGACTGACAGTGGGATGTTGGGTCAGGGGTCTGACAGTGGGACGTTGGGTCAGGGGTCTGACAGTGGGATGTTGGGTCAGGGGTCTGACAGTGGGATGTTAGGTCAGGGGTCTGACAGTGGGACATTGGGTCAGGGGTCTGACAGAGGGATGTTTGGTCTGGGCTCTGACAGTGGGACATTGGGTCAAGGGTCTGACAGTGGAAGGTTGGGGGGGTCAGGGATCTGACAGTGGGACATTGGTTCAGGGGTCTGACAGTGGGATGTTGGGTCAGGAGTCTGACAATGGGGTGTTGCATCAGGGGTCTAACAGAGGGACATTGGTTCAGGGGTCTGACAGTGGGATGTTGGGTCAGGGGTCTGACAGTGGGACGTTGGGTCTGGGGTCTAACAGAGGGACATTGGTTCAGGGGTCTGACAGTGGAATGTTGGGTCAGGAGTCGAACAGTGTGATGTTGGGTCAGGGGTCTAACAGAGGGACATTGGTTCAGGGGTCTGACAGTGGGATGTTGGGTCAGGAGTCTGACAGTGGGACGTTGTGTCAGAGGTCTGACAGTGGGATGTTGTGTCAGGGGTCTGACAGGGGGACATTGGGTCAGGAGTATGACAGTGGGATGTTAGGTCAGTGGTCTGACAGTGGGACGTTGGGTCAGGGGTCTGACAGTGGGACGTTGGGTCAGAGGTCTGACAGTGGGATGTTGGGTCAGGGGTTCTGACAGTGGGACATTGGGTCAGGGGTCTGACAGTGGGATGTTGGGTCTGGGGTCTGACAGTGGGACGTTGGGTCAGAGGTCTGACAGTGGGATGTTGTGTCAGGGGTCTGACAGGGGGACATTGGGTCAGGGGTCTGACAGTGGGATGTTAGGTCAGTGGTCTGACAGTGGGACGTTGGGTCAGGAGCCTGACAGTGGGATGTTGGGTCTGGGGTCTGATAGTGGAATGTTGGGTCTGGTGTCTGACAGTGGGATGTTGGGTCTGGGGATCTGATAGTGGGACATTGGGTCAGGGGTCTGACAATGGGATGTTGGGTCTGGGGTCTGCCAGTGGGATGTTGGGTCAGGGGTCTGACAGTGGGACATGGGATCAGGGGTCTGACAGTGGAATGTTGGGGGGTCAGGGGTCTGACAGTGGGATGTTAGGTCAGGGGTTTGACAGTGGGATGTTGGGTCAGGGGTCTGACAGTGGGATGTTGTGTCAGGAGTCTGACAATGGGGTATTGGGTCAGGGGTCTGACAGAGGGACATTGGGTCAGGGGTCTGACAGGGGGATGTTGGGACAGGGGTCTGACAGTTGGACATTGGGTCAGGGGTCTGACAGTTAGATGTTGGGTCTGGGGTCTGACAGTGGGATATTGGGTCAGGGGTCTGACAGTGTGATGTTGGGTCAGGGCTCTCTTAGGGGGATGTTGGGTCAGGGGTCTGACAGTGGGACATTGGGTCAGGGGTCTGACAGTGGGACATTGGGTCTGGGGTCTGACAGTGGGATGTTGGGTCAGGGGTCTGACAGTGGGACATTGGGTCAGGGGACTGACAGTGGGATGTTGGGTCAGGGGTCTGACAGTGGGACATTGGGTCAGGAGAGTGACAGGAATGTTCGGTCAGGGATCCTTCAGTGGGACATTGGGTCAGGGATCCTTCAGTGGGACATTGGGTTTCGGGTCTGACAGTGGGACGTTGGGTCAAGGGTCTGACAGAGGGATGCTTGGTCTGGGCTCTGAAAGTGGGACATTAGTGACAGTGGGATGTTGGGTCAGGGGTCTGACAGTGGGATGTTGGGTCAGGGATCTGACAGTGTGATGTTGGGTCAGGGGTCTGACAGTGGGACATTGGGTCAGGGGACTGACAGTGGGATGTTGGGTCAGGGGTCTGACAGTGGGATGTTGGGTCAGGGATCTGACAGTGTGATGTTGGGTCAGGGGTCTGACAGTCGGACATTGTGTCAGGTTTGTGACAGTGGAATGTTGGGCCAGGGGTCTGACAGAGATGCGTCGGGTCAGGGGTCTGACAGAAGGACGTTGGGTTAGGGATCTGATAGTGGGGTGTTGGGTCAGGTGTCTGACAGTGGGGTGTTAGGTCATGGGTCTGACAGAGGGACGTTGGGTCAGGGGTCTGACAGTGGGATGTTAGGTCAGGGATCTGACAGTGGGACATTGGGTCAGGGTTCTGACAGGAATGTTGGGTCAGGGGTCTGACAGTGGGACATTGGGTCAGGGTTCTGACAGGAATGTTGGGTCAGGGGTCTGACAGTGGGACATTGGGTCTCGGGTCTGACAGTGGGACATTGGGTCAGGGGTCTGACAGAGGGATGTTTGGTCTGGGCTCTGACAGTGGGACATTGGGTCAGGGGTCTGACAGTGGAAGGTTGGGGGTCATGGATCTGACAGTGGGACATTGGGTCAGGGGTCTGACAGTGGGACGTTTGGTCAGGGGTCTGACAGTGGGATGTTAGGTCAGGAGTCTGACAATGGGATGTTGGGTCAGGGGTCTGACAGTGGGCATTGGGTCTCGGGTCTGACAGTGGGACTTTGGGTCAGGGGTCTGACAGAGGGATGTTTGGTCTGGGCTCTGACAGTGGGACATTGGTGACAGTGGGATGTTGGGTCTGGGGTCTGACAGTGGGATGTTGGGTCTGGTGTCTGACAATGGGATGTTGGGTCTGGGGATCTGACAGTGGGACATTGGGTCAGGGGTCTGACAGTGGGATGTTGGGTCTGGGGTCTGACAGTGGGATGTTGGGTCAGGGGTCTGACCGTGGAATGTTTGGTCTGGGCTCTGACAGTGGGATGTTGGGTCAGGGGTCTGCCAGTGGGATGTTGGGTCAGGGGTCTGCCAGTGGGACATGGGATCAGGGGTCTGACAGTGGAATGTTGGGGGGTCAGGGGTCTGACAGTGGGATGTTTGGTCAGAGTCTGACAGTGGGACGTTGCGTCTGTGGTCTGACAGTGGGATGTTGGGTCAGGGGTCTGACAGTGGGATGTTAGGTCAGGGGTCTGACAGTGGGATGTTGGGTCAGGGGTCTGACAGTGGGATGTTGTGTCAGGAGTCTGACAATGGGGTGTTGGGTCAGGGGTCTGACAGAGGGACATTGGGTCAGGGGTCTGACAGGGGGATGTTGGGTCAGGGGTCTGACAGTTGGACATTGGGTCAGGGGTCTGACAGTTAGATGTTGGGTCTGGGGTCTGACAGTGGGACATTGGGTCAGGGGTCTGACAGTGTGATGTTGGGTCAGGGCTCTCTTAGGGGGATGTTGGGTCAGGGGTCTGACAGTGGGACATTGGGTCAGGGGTCTGACAGTGGGACATTGGGTCTGGGGTCTGACAGTGGGATGTTGGGTCAGGGGTCTGACAGTGGGACATTGGGTCAGGGGACTGACAGTGGGATGTTGGGTCAGGGGTCTGACAGTGGGACATTGGGTCAGGGGAGTGACAGGAATGTTAGGTCAGGAATCTGACTGTGGGACATTGGGTCAGGGATCCTTCAGTGGGACATTGGGTTTCGGGTCTGACAGTGGGACGTTGGGTCAAGGGTCTGACAGAGGGATGCTTGGTCTGGGCTCTGAAAGTGGGACATTAGTGACAGTGGGATGTTGGGTCAGGGGTCTGACAGTGGGACATTGGGTCAGGGGACTGACAGTGGGATGTTGGGTCAGGGGTCTGACAGTGGGATGTTGTGTTTGGGTCTGAAAATGGGGTGTTGGATCAGGGGTCTGACAGTCGGACATTGTGTCAGGTTTGTGACAGTGGAATGTTGGGCCAGGGGTCTGACAGAGATGCGTCGGGTCAGGGGTCTGACAGTGGGGTGTTAGGTCAGGGATCTGACAGTGGGACATTGGGTCAGGGTTCTGACAGGAATGTTGGGTCAGGGGACTGACAGTGGGATGTTGGGTCAGGGGTCTGACAGTAGGACATTGGGTCAGGGGACTGACAGTGGGATGTTGGGCCAGGGGTCTGACAGAGGGACGTTGGGTCAGGGGTCTGACAGTGGGATGTTAGGTCAGGGATCTGACAGTGGGACATTGGGTCAGGGTTCTGACAGGAATGTTGGGTCAGGGGACTGACAGTGGGATGTTGGGTCAGGGGTCTGACAGTAGGACATTGGGTCAGGGGACTGACAGTGGGATGTTGGGTCAGGGGTCTGACAGTGGGATGTTGGGTCAGGGGTCTGACAGAGAGACGCTGGGTCAGGGGTCTGACAGTGGGACATTGGGTCAGGGCTCTCTCAGGGGGATGTTGGGTCAGGGATCTGACAGTGGGATGTTGGGTCAGGGGTCTGACAGTGGGACAGTGGTCAGGGGACTGACAGTGGGATGTTGGGTCAGTGGTCTGACAGTGGGATGTTGGGTCAGGGGTCTGACAGAGAGACGCTGGGTCAGGGGTCTGACAGTGGGACATTGGGTCAGGGCTCTCTCAGGGGGATGTTGGGTCAGGGATCTGACAGTGCGATGTTGGGTCAGGGGTCTGACAGTGCGATGTTGGGTTTGGGGTCTGATAGTGGGATGTTGGTCAGGGGTCTGACAGTGGGACATTGTGTCAGGGGACTGACAGTGGGATGTTGGGTCATGGGTCTGACAGAGGGACGTTGGGTCAGGGGTCTGACAGTGGGATGTTGGGTCAGGGGTCTGACAGTGGGATGTTAGGTCAGGGGTCTGACAGTGGGACATTGGATCTCGGGTCTGACAGTGGGACATTGGGTCAGGGATCTGACAGTGTGATGTTGGGTCAGGGGTCTGACAGTGGGATGCTGGGTTTGGGGTCTGACAATGGGATGTTTGGTCAGGGGTCTGACAGTGGGATGTTGGGTTTGGGGTCTGACAGTGGGATGTTGGGTCAGGGATCTGACAGAGGGGCATTGGGACAGGGGCCTGATAGTGGGGTGTTGGGTCAGGGGTCTGAGAGTCGTAGGTTGGCTCAGGGGTCTGACAGTGGGATGTTTGGTCAGGGGTCTGACAGTGGGATGTTGGGTCAGGGGTCTGACAGAGAGGTGTTGGATCAGGGATCTGAAAATGGGGTGTTGGATCATGGGTCTGACAGTGGGACATTGGGTCTCGGGTCTGACAGTGGGACATTGGGTCAGGGGTCTGACAGAGGTATGTTTAGTCTGGGCTCTGACAGTGGGACATTGGTGACAGTGGGATATTGGGTCAGGGTCTGACAGTGTGATGTTGGGTCAGGGGTCTGACAGTAGGACATTGGGTCAGGGGACTGACAGTGGGATGTTGGCACAGGGGTCTGACAGTGGGATGTTGGGTCAGGGGACTGACAGAGGGGCAATGGGTCAAGGGCCTGATAGTGGGGTGTTGGGTCAGGGATCAGGGATCTGACAGTGGGATATTGGGTCAGCGTTCTGACAGGGATGTTGGGTCAGGGGTCTGACAGTGGGACATTGGGTCAGGGGACTGACAGGGATGTTAGGTCAGGAATCTGACAGTGGGACATTGGGTCAGGGGTCTGACAGTGGGACATTGGGTCTCGGGTCTGACAGTGGGACATTGGGTCAGGGGTCTGACAGTGGAAGGTTGGGGGGTCAGGGATCTGACAGTGGGACATTGGGTCAGGCGTCTGACAGTGGGACGTTTGGTCAGGGGTCTGACAGTGGGATGTTGGGTCAGGAGTCTGACAATGGGGTGTTGGGTCAGGGGTCTAACAGAGGGACATTGGTTCAGGGGTCTGACAGTGGAATGTTGTGTCAGGGGTCTGAGAGTGGGACGTTGGGTCAGGGGTCTGACAGAGGGACATTGGGACAGGGGCCTGATAGTGGGGTGTTGGGTCAGGGGTCTGACAGTCGTACGTTGGCTCAGGGGTCTGACAGTGGGATGTTTGGTCAGGGGTCTGACAGTGGGATGTTGGGTCAGGGGTCTGACAGAGAGGCGTTGGGTCAGGGGACTGAAAATGGGGTGTTGGATCAGGGATCTGACAGTGGGACACTGGGTCAGGTTTGTGACAGTGGGATGTTGGGTCAGGGGTCTGACAGGGATGCGTTGGGACCGGGGTCTGACAGAAGAACGTTGGGTTAGGGGTCTGACCGTGGGGTGTTGGGTAAGAGTCTGACAATGGGATGTTGGATCAGGGGTCTGACAGAGGGACGTTGGATCGGGTCTGATAGTGGGGTGTTGGGTCAGGTGTCTGACAGTGGGGTGTTTGGTCATGGGTCTGACAGAGGGACGTTGGGTCAGGGGTCTGACAGTGGGATGTTGGGTCAGGGGTCTGACAGTGGGATGTTAGGTCAGGGGTCTGACAGTGGGACATTGGATCTCGGGTCTGACAGTGGGACATTGGGTCAGGGGTCTGACAGAGGGATGTTTGGTCTGGGCTCTGACAGTGGGACATTGGGTCAAGGGTCTGACAGTGGAAGGTTGGGTGGGTCAGGGATCTGACAGTGGGACATTGGGTCAGGGGTCTGACAGTGGGATGTTGGGTCAGGGGTCTGACAATGGGGTGTTGCATCAGGGGTCTAACAGAGGGACATTGGTTCAGGGGTCTGACAGTGGGATGATGGGTCGGGGTCTGACAGTGTGACGTTGGGTCAGAGGTCTGACAGTGGGATGTTGTGTCAGGGTCTGACAGGGGGACATTGGGTCAGGGGTCTGACAGTGGGATGTTGTGTCAGGGGTCTGACAGGGGGACATTGGGTCAGGGGTCTGACAGTGGGATGTTGGGTCAGTGGTCTGACAGTGGGACGTTGGGTCAGGGGTCTGACAGTGGGATGTTGGGTCAGGAGCCTGACAGTGGGATGTTGGGTCTGGGGTCTGATAGTGGGATGTTGGGTCTGGGGTCTGACAGTGGGATATTGGGTCTGGTGTTCTGACAGTGGGACATTGGGTCAGGGGTCTGACAGTGGGATGTTGGGTCAGTGGTCTGACAGTGGGACGTTGGGTCAGAGGTCTGACAGTGGGATGTTGTGTCAGGGGTCTGACAGGGGGACATTGGGTCAGGGGTCTGACATTGGGATGTTAGGTCAGTGGTCTGACAGTGGGACGTTGGGTCAAGGGTCTGATAGTGGGGCGTTGGGTCAGGAGTCTGACAGTGGGGTGTTAGGTCATGGGTCTGATAGAGGGACGTTGGGTCAGGGGTCTGACAGTGGGATGTTGGGTCAGGGGTCTGACAGTGGGATGTTAGGTCAGGGATCTGACAGTGGGACATTGGGTCAGGGTTCTGACAGGGATGTTGGGTCAGGGGTATGACAGTCGGACATTGGGTCAGGGGAGTGACAGGAATGTTAGGTCACGATTCTGACAGTGGGACATTGGGTCAGGGGTCTGACAGTGGGACATTGGGTCTCGGGTCTGACAGTGGGACATTGGGTCAGGGGTCTGACAGAGGGATGTTTGTTTTGGGCTCTGACAGTGGGACATTGGTGACAGTGGGATGTTGGGTCAGGGGTCTGACAGTGGGACATTGGTGACAGTGGGATGTTGGGTCAGGGGTCTGACAGTGGGACATTGGGTCAGGGATCTGACAGTGTGATGTTGGGTCAGGGGTCTGACAGTGGGACATTGGGTCAGGGGACTGACAGTGGGATGTTGGGTCAGGGGTCTGACAGTGGGATGTTGGGTTTGGGGTCTGACAATGGGATGTTTGGTCTTGGGGTCTGACAGTGGGATGTTGGGTTTGGGGTCTGACAGTGGGATGTTGGGTCAGGGATCTGACAGAGGGGCATTGGGACAGGGGCCTGATAGTGGGGTGTTGGGTCAGGGGTCTGAGAGTCGTAGGTTGGCTCAGGCGTCTGACAGTGGGATGTTTGGTCAGGGGTCTGACAGTGGGATGTTGGGTCAGGGGTCTGACAGAGAGGTGTTGGATCAGGGGTCTGAAAATGGGGTGTTGGATCATGGGTCTGACAGTGGGACATTGGGTCTCAGGTCTGACAGTGGGACATTGGGTCAGGGGTCTGACAGAGGGATGTTTAGTCTGGGCTCTGACAGTGGGACATTGGTGACAGTGGGATATTGGGTCAGGGGTCTGACAGTGTGATGTTGGGTCAGGGGTCTGACAGTGGGACATTGGGTCAGGGGACTGACAGTGGGATGTTGACACAGGGGTCTGACAGTGGGATGTTGGGTTTGGGGTCTGATAGTGGGATGTTGGGTCAGGGATTAGGGATCTGACAGTGGGACATTGGGTCAGCGTTCTGACAGGGATGTTGGGTCAGGAGTCTGACAGCGGGACATTGGGTCAGGGGACTGACAGGGATGTTAGGTCAGGAATCTGACAGTGGGTCATTGGGTCAGGAATCTGACAGTGGGACATTGGGTCAGGGGTCTGACAGTGGGACATTGGGTCAGGGGTCTGACAGTAGAAGATGGGGGGGCAGGGATCTGACAGTGGGACGTTTGGTCAGGGGTCTGACAGTGGGATGTTGGGTCAGGAGTCTGACAATGGGGTGTTGGGTCAGGGGTCTAACAGAGGGACATTGGTTCAGGGGTCTGACAGTGGAATGTTGTGTCAGGGGTCTGACAGTGGGACGTTGGGTCAGGGGTCTGACAGAGGGACATTGGGACAGGTGCCTGATAGTGGGGTGTTGGGTCAGGGGTCTGACAGTCGTACGTTGGCTCAGGGGTCTGACAGTGGGATGTTTGGTCAGGGGTCTAACAGTGGGATGTTGGGTCAGGGGTCTGACAGAGAGGCGTTGGGTCAGGGGACTGAAAATGGGGTGTTGGATCAGGGGTCTGACAGTGGGACACTGGGTCAGGTTTGTGACAGTGGGATGTTGGGTCAGGAGTCTGACATGGATGCGTTGGGACAGGGGTCTGACAGAAGAACGTTGGGTTAGGGGTCTGACCGTGGGGTGTTGGGTAAGAGTATGACAATGGGATGTTGGATCAGAGGTCTGACAGAGGGATGTTGGGTCGGGTCTGATAGTGGGGTGTTGGGTCAGGAGTCTGACAGTGGGGTGTTAGGTCATGGGTCTGACAGAGGGACGTTGGGTCAGGGGTCTGACAGTGGGATGTTGGGTCAGGGGTCTGACAGTGGGATGTTAGGTCAGGGGTATGACAGTGGGACGTTGGGTCAGGGGTCTGACAGTGGGATGTTGGGTCAGGGGTCTGACAGTGGGATGTTAGGTCAGGGGTCTGACAGTGGGACATTGCGTCTCGGATCTGACAGTGGGACATTGGGTCAGGGGTCTGACAGAGGGATGTTTGGTCTGGGCTCTGACAGTGGGACATTGGGTCAAGGGTCTGACAGTGGAAGGTTGGGGGGGTCAGGGATCTGACAGTGGGACATTGGGTCAGGGGTCTGACAGTGGGATGTTGGGTCAGGAGTCTGACAATGGGGTGTTGCATCAGGGGTCTAACAGAGGGACATTGGTTCAGGGGTCTGACAGTGGGACGTTGGGTCAGGGGTCTGACAGTGGGACGTTGGGTCTGGGGTCTAACAGAGGGACATTGGTTCAGGGGTCTGACAGTGGGATGTTGGGTCAGGAGTCTGACAGTGTGATGTTGGGTCAGGGGTCTAACAGAGGGACATTGGTTCAGGGGTCTGACAGTGTGATGTTGGGTCTGGGGTCTGACAGACGGGCGTTGGGTCAGGAATCTGACAGTGGGATGGTGGGTCAGGGGTCTGACAGTGGGACATTGGGTCAGGGGACTGACAGTGGGATTTTGGGTCAGGGGTCTGACAGTGGGATGTTGGTCAGGGGTCTGACAGTGGGACATTGTGTCAGGGGACTGACAGTGTGATGTTGGGTCAGGGGACTGACAGTGGGATGTTGGGTCAGGGGTCTGACAGAGGGACGTTGGGTCAGGGGTCTGACAGTGGGATGTTGGGTCAGGAGTCTGACCGTGGGATGTTAGGTCAGGGATCTGACAGTGGGACATTGGGTCAGGGTTCTGACAGGGATGTTGGATCAGGGGTATGACAGTCGGACATTGGGTCAGGGGAGTGACAGGAATGTTAGGTCACGAATCTGACAGTGGGACATTGGATCAGGGGTCTGACAGTGGAACATTGGGTCTCGGGTCTGACAGTGGGACATTGGGTCAGTGGTCTGACAGAGGGATATTTGTTTTGGGCTCTGACAGTGGGACATTGGTGACAGTGGGATGTTGGGTCAGGGGTCTGACAGTGGGACATTGGGTCAGGGATCTGACAGTGTGATGTTGGGTCAGGGGTCTGACAGTGGGACATTGGGTCAGGGGACTGACAGTGGGATGTTGGGTCAGGGGTCTGACAGTGGGATGTTGGTTTTGGGGTCTGACAATGGGATGTTTGGTCAGGGGTCTGACAGTGGGATGTTGGGTTTGGGGTCTGACAGTGGGATGTTGGGTCAGGGAACTGACAGAGGGGCAATGGGTCAAGGGCCTGATAGTGGGGTGTTGGGTCAGGGATCAGGGATCTGACAGTGGGGTGTTGGGTCAGCGTTCTGACAGGGATGTTGGGTCAGGGGTCTGACAGTGGGACATTGTGTCAGGGGTCTGACAGTGGGATGTTGGGTCAGGGGTCTGAGAGTGGGATGTTGGGTCAGGGGTCTGACAGTGGGACATTTGGTCAGGGGTCTGACAGTGGGATGTTGGGTCAGGGGTCTGACAGTGCGATGTTGGGTCAGGGGTCTGACAGTGCGATGTTGGGTTTGGGGTCTGATAGTGGGATGTTGGTCAGGGGTCTGACAGTGGGACATTGTGTCAGGGGACTGACAGTGGGATGTTGGGTCAGGGGTCTGAGAGTGGGATGTTGGGTCAGGGGTCTGACAGTGGGACATTTGGTCAGGGGTCTGACAGTGGGATGTTGGGTCAGGGGTCTGACAGTAGGACATTGGGTCAGGGGACTGACAGTGGGATGTTGGGTCAGGGGTCTGACAGTGGGATGTTGGGTCAGGGGTCTGACAGAGAGACGCTGGGTCAGGGGTCTGACAGTGGGAAATTGGGTCAGGGCTCTCTCAGGGGGATGTTGGGTCAGGGATCTGACAGTGGGATGTTGGGTCAGGGGTCTGACAGTGGGACAGTGGTCAGGGGACTGACAGTGCGATGTTGGGTCAGGGGTCTGACAGTGCGATGTTGGGTTTGGGGTCTGATAGTGGGATGTTGGGTCAGGGGTCTGACAGTGGGACGTTGGGTCAGGGGTCTGACAGTGGGACGTTGGGTCAGGGGTCTGACAATGGGATGTTTGGTCAGGGGTCTGACAGTGGTACGTTGGCTCAGGGGTCTGACAGTGTGATGTTGGGTCAGGGGTCTGACAGATGGGCGTTGGGTCAGGGGTCTGACAATGGGATGTTTGGTCAGGGGTCTGACAGTGGTACGTTGGGTCAGGGGTCTGACAGTGGGATGGTGGGTCAGGGGTCTGACAGTGGGACATTGGGTCAGGGGACTGACAGTGGGATTTTGGGTCAGGGGTCTGACAGTGGGATGTTGGTCAGGGGTCTGACAGTGGGACATTGTGTCAGGGGACTGACAGTGGGATGTTGGGTCAGGGGCCTGACAGTGGGATGTTGGGTCAGGGGTCTGACAGTGGGACATTGGGTCAGGGTTCTGACAGGGATGTTGGATCAGGGGTATGACAGTCGGACATTGGGTCAGGGGAGTGACAGGAATGTTAGGTCACGAATCTGACAGTGGGACATTGGGTCAGGGGTCTGACAGTGGGACATTGGGTCTCGGGTCTGACAGTGGGACATTGGGTCAGGGGTCTGACAGAGGGATGTTTGTTTTGGGCTCTGACAGTGGGACATTGGTGACAGTGGGATGTTGGGTTAGGGGTCTGACAGTGGGACATTGGGTCAGGGATCTGACAGTGTGATGTTGGGTTTGGGGTCTGATAGTGGGATGTTGGGTCAGGGGACTGACAGTGGGATGTTGGCACAGGGGTCTGACAGTGGGATGTTGGGTTTGGGGTCTGATAGTGGGATGTTGGGTCAGGGGACTGACAGAGGGGCAATGGGTCAAGGGCCTGATAGTGGGGTGTTGGGTCAGGGATCAGGAATCTGACAGTGGGATATTGGGTCAGCGTTCTGACAGGGATATTGGGTCAGGGGTCTGACAGTGGGACATTGGGTCAGGGATCTGACAGTGTGATGTTGGGTCAGGGGTCTGACAGTGGGACATTGGGTCAGGGGACTGACAGTGGGATGTTGGGTCAGGGGTCTGACAGTGGGATGTTGGGTTTGGGGTCTGACAATGGGATGTTTGGTCAGGGGTCTGACAGTGGGATGTTGGGTTTGGGGTCTGACAGTGGGATGTTGGGTCAGGGATCTGACAGAGGGGCATTGGGACAGGGGCCTGATAGTGGGGTGTTGGGTCAGGGGTCTGAGAGTCGTAGGTTGGCTCAGGGGTCTGACAGTGGGATGTTTGGTCAGGGGTCTGACAGTGGGATGTTGGGTCAGGGGTCTGACAGAGAGGTGTTGGATCAGGGATCTGAAAATGGGGTGTTGGATCATGGGTCTGACAGTGGGACATTGGGTCTCGGGTCTGACAGTGGGACATTGGGTCAGGGGTCTGACAGAGGTATGTTTAGTCTGGGCTCTGACAGTGGGACATTGGTGACAGTGGGATATTGGGTCAGGGTCTGACAGTGTGATGTTGGGTCAGGGGTCTGACAGTAGGACATTGGGTCAGGGGACTGACAGTGGGATGTTGGCACAGGGGTCTGACAGTGGGATGTTGGGTCAGGGGACTGATAGTGGGATGTTGGGTCAGGGGACTGAAAGAGGGGCAATGGGTCAAGGGCCTGATAGTGGGGTGTTGGGTCAGGGATCAGGGATCTGACAGTGGGGTGTTGGGTCAGCGTTCTGACAGGGATGTTGGGTCAGGGGTCTGACAGTGGGACATTGTGTCAGGGGTCTGACAGTGGGATGTTGGGTCAGGGGTCTGAGAGTGGGATGTTGGGTCAGGGGTCTGACAGTGGGACATTTGGTCAGGGGTCTGACAGTGGGATGTTGGGTCAGGGGTCTGACAGTGCGATGTTGGGTCAGGGGTCTGACAGTGCGATGTTGGGTTTGGGGTCTGATAGTGGGATGTTGGTCAGGGGTCTGACAGTGGGACATTGTGTCAGGGGACTGACAGTGGGATGTTGGGTCAGGGGTCTGAGAGTGGGATGTTGGGTCAGGGGTCTGACAGTGGGACATTTGGTCAGGGGTCTGACAGTGGGATGTTGGGTCAGGGGTCTGACAGTAGGACATTGGGTCAGGGGACTGACAGTGGGATGTTGGGTCAGGGGTCTGACAGTGGGATGTTGGGTCAGGGGTCTGACAGAGAGACGCTGGGTCAGGGGTCTGACAGTGGGAAATTGGGTCAGGGCTCTCTCAGGGGGATGTTGGGTCAGGGATCTGACAGTGGGATGTTGGGTCAGGGGTCTGACAGTGGGACAGTGGTCAGGGGACTGACAGTGCGATGTTGGGTCAGGGGTCTGACAGTGCGATGTTGGGTTTGGGGTCTGATAGTGGGATGTTGGGTCAGGGGTCTGACAGTGGGACGTTGGGTCAGGGGTCTGACAGTGGGACGTTGGGTCAGGGGTCTGACAATGGGATGTTTGGTCAGGGGTCTGACAGTGGTACGTTGGCTCAGGGGTCTGACAGTGTGATGTTGGGTCAGGGGTCTGACAGATGGGCTTTGGGTCAGGGGTCTGACAATGGGATGTTTGGTCAGGGGTCTGACAGTGGTACGTTGGGTCAGGGGTCTGACAGTGGGATGGTGGGTCAGGGGTCTGACAGTGGGACATTGGGTCAGGGGACTGACAGTGGGATTTTGGGTCAGGGGTCTGACAGTGGGATGTTGGTCAGGGGTCTGACAGTGGGACATTGTGTCAGGGGACTGACAGTGGGATGTTGGGTCAGGGGCCTGACAGTGGGATGTTGGGTCAGGGGTCTGACAGTGGGACATTGGGTCAGGGTTCTGACAGGGATGTTGGATCAGGGGTATGACAGTCGGACATTGGGTCAGGGGAGTGACAGGAATGTTAGGTCACGAATCTGACAGTGGGACATTGGGTCAGGGGTCTGACAGTGGGACATTGGGTCTCGGGTCTGACAGTGGGACATTGGGTCAGGGGTCTGACAGAGGGATGTTTGTTTTGGGCTCTGACAGTGGGACATTGGTGACAGTGGGATGTTGGGTTAGGGGTCTGACAGTGGGACATTGGGTCAGGGATCTGACAGTGTGATGTTGGGTTTGGGGTCTGATGGTGGGATGTTGGGTCAGGGGACTGACAGTGGGATGTAGGCACAGGGGTCTGACAGTGGGATGTTGGGTTTGGGGTCTGATAGTGGGATGTTGGGTCAGGGGACTGACAGAGGGGCAATGGGTCAAGGGCCTGATAGTGGGGTGTTGGGTCAGGGATCAGGAATCTGACAGTGGGATATTGGGTCAGCGTTCTGACAGGGATATTGGGTCAGGGGTCTGACAGTGGGACATTGGGTCAGGGATCTGACAGTGTGATGTTGGGTCAGGGGTCTGACAGTGGGACATTGGGTCAGGGGACTGACAGTGGGATGTTGGGTCAGGGGTCTGACAGTGGGATGTTGGGTTTGGGGTCTGACAATGGGATGTTTGGTCAGGGGTCTGACAGTGGGATGTTGGGTTTGGGGTCTGACAGTGGGATGTTGGGTCAGGGATCTGACAGAGGGGCATTGGGACAGGGGCCTGATAGTGGGGTGTTGGGTCAGGGGTCTGAGAGTCGTAGGTTGGCTCAGGGGTCTGACAGTGGGATGTTTGGTCAGGGGTCTGACAGTGGGATGTTGGGTCAGGGGTCTGACAGAGAGGTGTTGGATCAGGGATCTGAAAATGGGGTGTTGGATCATGGGTCTGACAGTGGGACATTGGGTCTCGGGTCTGACAGTGGGACATTGGGTCAGGGGTCTGACAGAGGTATGTTTAGTCTGGGCTCTGACAGTGGGACATTGGTGACAGTGGGATATTGGGTCAGGGTCTGACAGTGTGATGTTGGGTCAGGGGTCTGACAGTAGGACATTGGGTCAGGGGACTGACAGTGGGATGTTGGCACAGGGGTCTGACAGTGGGATGTTGGGTCAGGGGACTGACAGAGGGGCAATGGGTCAAGGGCCTGATAGTGGGGTGTTGGGTCAGGGATCAGGGATCTGACAGTGGGATATTGGGTCAGCGTTCTGACAGGGATGTTGGGTCAGGGGTCTGACAGTGCGACATTGGGTCAGGGGACTGACAGGGATGTTAGGTCAGGAATCTGACAGTGGGACATTGGGTCAGGGGTCTGACAGTGGGACATTGGGTCTCGGGTCTGACAGTGGGACATTGGGTCAGGGGTCTGACAGTGGAAGGTTGGGGGGTCAGGGATCTGACAGTGGGACATTGGGTCAGGGTTCTGACAGGGATGTTGGGTCAGGGGTATGACAGTCGGACATTGGGTCAGGGGAGTGACAGGAATGTTAGGTCAGGAATCTGACAGTGGGACATTGGGTCAGGGGTCTGACAGTGGGACATTGGGTCTCGGGTCTGACAGTGGGACATTGGGTCAGGGGTCTGACAGTGGAAGGTTGGGGGGTCAGGGATCTGACAGTGGGACATTGGGTCAGGCGTCTGACAGTGGGACGTTTGGTCAGGGGTCTGACAGTGGGATGTTGGGTCAGGAGTCTGACAATGGGGTGTTTGGTCAGGGGTCTAACAGAGGGACATTGGTTCAGGGGTCTGACAGTGGAATGTTGTGTCAGGGGTCTGAGAGTGGGACGTTGGGTCAGGGATCAGGGATCTGACAGTGGGATATTGGGTCAGCGTTCTGACAGGGATGTTGGGTCAGGGGTCTGACAGTGGGACATTGGGTCAGGGGACTGACAGGGATGTTAGGTCAGGAATCTGACAGTGGGACATTGGGTCAGGGGTCTGACAGTGGGACATTGGGTCTCGGGTCTGACAGTGGGACATTGGGTCAGGGGTCTGACAGTGGAAGGTTGGGGGGTCAGGGATCTGACAGTGGGACATTGGGTCAGGCGTCTGACAGTGGGACGTTTGGTCAGGGGTCTGACAGTGGGATGTTGGGTCAGGAGTCTGACAATGGGGTGTTGGGTCAGGGGTCTAACAGAGGGACATTGGTTCAGGGGTCTGACAGTGGAATGTTGTGTCAGGGGTCTGAGAGTGGGACGTTGGGTCAGGGGTCTGACAGAGGGACATTGGGACAGGGGCCTGATAGTGTGGTGTTGGGTCAGGGGTCTGACAGTGGGATGTTGGGTCAGGGGTCTGACAGAGAGGCGTTGGGTCAGGGGACTGAAAATGGGGTGTTGGATCAGGGGTCTGACAGTGGGACACTGGGTCAGGTTTGTGACAGTGGGATGTTGGGTCAGGAGTCTGACAGGGATGCGTTGGGACAGGGGTCTGACAGAAGAACGTTGGGTTAGGGGTCTGACCGTGGGGTGTTGGGTAAGAGTATGACAATGGGATGTTGGATCAGGGGTCTGACAGAGGGACGTTGGGTCGGGTCTGATAGTGGGGTGTTGGGTCAGGAGTCTGACAGTGGGGTGTTAGGTCATGGGTCTGACAGAGGGACGTTGGGTCAGGGGTCTGACAGTGGGATGTTGGGTCAGGGGTCTGACAGTGGGATGTTAGGTCAGGGGTTTGACAGTGGGACGTTGGGTCAGGGGTCTGACAGTGGGATGTTGGGTCAGGGGTCTGACAGTGGGATGTTAGGTCAGGGGTCTGACAGTGGGACATTGCGTCTCGGATCTGACAGTGGGAAATTGGGTCAGGGGTCTGACAGAGGGATGTTTGGTCTGGGCTCTGACAGTGGGACATTGGGTCAAGGGTCTGACAGTGGAAGGTTGGGGGGGTCAGGGATCTGACAGTGGGACATTGGGTCAGGGGTCTGACAGTGGGATGTTGGGTCAGGAGTCTGACAATGGGGTGTTGCATCAGGGGTCTAACAGAGGGACATTGGTTCAGGGGTCTGACAGTGGGACGTTGGGTCAGGGGTCTGACAGTGGGACGTTGGGTCTGGGGTCTAACAGAGGGACATTGGTTCAGGGGTCTGACAGTGGGATGTTGGGTCAGGAGTCTGACAGTGTGATGTTGGGTCAGGGGTCTAACAGAGGGACATTGGTTCAGGGGTCTGACAGTGTGATGTTGGGTCTGGGGTCTGACAGACGGGCGTTGGGTCAGGAATCTGACAGTGGGATGGTGGGTCAGGGGTCTGACAGTGGGACATTGGGTCAGGGGACTGACAGTGGGATTTTGGGTCAGGGGTCTGACAGTGGGATGTTGGTCAGGGGTCTGACAGTGGGACATTGTGTCAGGGGACTGACAGTGGGATGTTGGGTCAGGGGTCTGACAGTGGGATGTTGGGTCAGGGGTCTAACAGTGGGACATTGGGTCAAGGGTCTGATAGTGGGGTGTTGGATCAGGAGTCTGACAGTGGGGTGTTATGTCATGGGTCTGACAGAGGGACGTTGGGTCAGGGGTCTGACAGTGGGATGTTGGGTCAGGAGTCTGACAGTGGGATGTTAGGTCAGGGATCTGACAGTGGGACATTGGGTCAGGGTTCTGACAGGGATGTTGGATCAGGGGTATGACAGTCGGACATTGGGTCAGGGGAGTGACAGGAATGTTAGGTCACGAATCTGACAGTGGGACATTGGATCAGGGGTCTGACAGTGGAACATTGGGGCTCGGGTCTGACAGTGGGACATTGGGTCAGTGGTCTGACAGAGGGATATTTGTTTTGGGCTCTGACAGTGGGACATTGGTGACAGTGGGATGTTGGGTCAGGGGTCTGACAGTGGGACATTGGGTCAGGGATCTGACAGTGTGATGTTGGGTCAGGGGTCTGACAGTGGGACATTGGGTCAGGGGACTGACAGTGGGATGTTGGGTCAGGGGTCTGACAGTGGGATGTTGGGTTTGGGGTCTGACAATGGGATGTTTGGTCAGGGGTCTGACAGTGGGATGTTGGGTTTGGGGTCTGACAGTGGGATGTTGGGTCAGGGAACTGACAGAGGGGCATTGGGACAGGGGCCTGATAGTGGGGTGTTGGGTCAGGGGTCTGAGAGTCGTAGGTTGGCTCAGGGGTCTGACAGTGGGATGTTTGGTCAGGGGTCTGACAGTGGGATGTTGGGTCAGGGGTCTGACAGAGAGGTGTTGGATCAGGGGTCTGAAAATGGGGTTTTGGATCATGGGTCTGACAGTGGGACATTGGGTTTCGGGCCTGACAGTGGGACATTGGGTCAGGGGTCTGACAGAGGTATGTTTAGTCTGGGCTCTGACAGTGGGACATTGGTGACAGTGGGATATTGGGTCAGGGTCTGACAGTGTGATGTTGGGTCAGGGGTCTGACAGTGGGACATTGGGTCAGGGGACTGACAGTGGGATGTTGGCACAGGGGTCTGACAGTGGGATGTTGGGTTTGTGGTCTGATAGTGGGATGTTGGGTCAGGGGACTGAAAGAGGGGCAATGGGTCAAGGGCCTGATAGTGGGGTGTTGGGTCAGGGATCAGGGATCTGACAGTGGGGTGTTGGGTCAGCGTTCTGACAGGGATGTTGGGTCAGGGGTCTGACAGTGGGACATTGTGTCAGGGGTCTGACAGTGGGATGTTGGGTCAGGGGTCTGAGAGTGGGATGTTGGGTCAGGGGTCTGACAGTGGGACATTTGGTCAGGGGTCTGACAGTGGGATGTTGGGTCAGGGGTCTGACAGTGCGATGTTGGGTCAGGGGTCTGACAGTGCGATGTTGGGTCAGGGGTCTGACAGTGCGATGTTGGGGTTGGGGTCTGATAGTGGGATGTTGGTCAGGGGTCTGACAGTGGGACATTGTGTCAGGGGACTGACAGTGGGATGTTGGGTCAGGGGTCTGAGAGTGGGATGTTGGGTCAGGGGTCTGACAGTGGGACATTTGGTCAGGGGTCTGACAGTGGGATGTTGGGTCAGGGGTCTGACAGTAGGACATTGGGTCAGGGGACTGACAGTGGGATGTTGGGTCAGGGGTCTGACAGTGGGATGTTGGGTCAGGGGTCTGACAGAGAGACGCTGGGTCAGGGGTCTGACAGTGGGAAATTGGGTCAGGGCTCTCTCAGGGGGATGTTGGGTCAGGGATCTGACAGTGGGATGTTGGGTCAGGGGTCTGACAGTGGGACAGTGGTCAGGGGACTGACAGTGCGATGTTGGGTCAGGGGTCTGACAGTGCGATGTTGGGTTTGGGGTCTGATAGTGGGATGTTGGGTCAGGGGTCTGACAGTGGGACGTTGGGTCAGGGGTCTGACAGTGGGACGTTGGGTCAGGGGTCTGACAATGGGATGTTTGGTCAGGGGTCTGACAGTGGTACGTTGGCTCAGGGGTCTGACAGTGTGATGTTGGGTCCGGGGCCTGACAGATGGGCGTTGGGTCAGGGGTCTGACAATGGGATGTTTGGTCAGGGGTCTGACAGTGGTACGTTGGGTCAGGGGTCTGACAGTGTGATGTTGGGTCTGGGGTCTGACAGACGGGCGTTGGGTCAGGAATCTGACAATGGGATGTTTGGTCAGGGGTCTGACAGTGGTACGTTGGCTCAGGGGTCTGACAGTGGGATGGTGGGTCAGGGGTCTGACAGTGGGACATTGGGTCAGGGGACTGACAGTGGGATTTTGGGTCAGGGGTCTGACAGTGGGATGTTGGTCAGGGGTCTGACAGTGGGACATTGTGTCAGGGGACTGACAGTGGGATGTTGGGTCAGGGGCCTGACAGTGGGATGTTGGGTCAGGGGTCTGACAGTGGGACATTGGGTCAGGGTTCTGACAGGGATGTTGGATCAGGGGTATGACAGTCGGACATTGGGTCAGGGGAGTGACAGGAATGTTAGGTCACGAATCTGACAGTGGGACATTGGGTCAGGGGTCTGACAGTGGGACATTGGGTCTCGGGTCTGACAGTGGGACATTGGGTCAGGGGTCTGACAGAGGGATGTTTGTTTTGGGCTCTGACAGTGGGACATTGGTGACAGTGGGATGTTGGGTCAGGGGTCTGACAGTGGGACATTGGGTCAGGGGACTGACAGTGGGATGTTGGGTCAGGGGACTGACAGTGGGATGTTGGCACAGGGGTCTGACAGTGGGATGTTGGGTTTGGGGTCTGATAGTGGGATGTTGGGTCAGGGGACTGACAGAGGGGCAATGGGTCAAGGGCCTGATAGTGGGGTGTTGGGTCAGGGATCAGGGATCTGACAGTGGGATATTGGGTCAGCGTTCTGACAGGGATATTGGGTCAGGGGTCTGACAGTGGGACATTGGGTCAGGGATCTGACAGTGTGATGTTGGGTCAGGGGTCTGACAGTGGGACATTGGGTCAGGGGACTGACAGTGGGATGTTGGGTCAGGGGTCTGACAGTGGGATGTTGGGTTTGGGGTCTGACAATGGGATGTTTGGTCAGGGGTCTGACAGTGGGATGTTGGGTTTGGGGTCTGACAGTGGGATGTTGGGTCAGGGATCTGACAGAGGGGCATTGGGACAGGGGCCTGATAGTGGGGTGTTGGGTCAGGGGTCTGAGAGTCGTAGGTTGGCTCAGGGGTCTGACAGTGGGATGTTTGGTCAGGGGTCTGACAGTGGGATGTTGGGTCAGGGGTCTGACAGAGAGGTGTTGGATCAGGGATCTGAAAATGGGGTGTTGGATCATGGGTCTGACAGTGGGACATTGGGTCTCGGGTCTGACAGTGGGACATTGGGTCAGGGGTCTGACAGAGGTATGTTTAGTCTGGGCTCTGACAGTGGGACATTGGTGACAGTGGGATATTGGGGTCAGGGTCTGACAGTGTGATGTTGGGTCAGGGGTCTGACAGTAGGACATTGGGTCAGGGGACTGACAGTGGGATGTTGGCACAGGGGTCTGACAGTGGGATGTTGGGTCAGGGGACTGACAGAGGGGCAATGGGTCAAGGGCCTGATAGTGGGGTGTTGGGTCAGGGATCAGGGATCTGACAGTGGGATATTGGGTCAGCGTTCTGACAGGGATGTTGGGTCAGGGGTCTGACAGTGGGACATTGGGTCAGGGGACTGACAGGGATGTTAGGTCAGGAATCTGACAGTGGGATATTGGGTCAGGGGTCTGACAGTGGGACATTGGGTCTCGGGTCTGACAGTGGGACATTGGGTCAGGGGTCTGACAGTGGAAGGTTGGGGGGTCAGGGATCTGACAGTGGGACATTGGGTCAGGCGTCTGACAGTGGGACGTTTGGTCAGGGGTCTGACAGTGGGATGTTGGGTCAGGAGTCTGACAATGGGGTGTTGGGTCAGGGGTCTAACAGAGGGACATTGGTTCAGGGGTCTGACAGTGGAATGTTGTGTCAGGGGTCTGAGAGTGGGACGTTGGGTCAGGGGTCTGACAGAGGGACATTGGGACAGGGGCCTGATAGTGTGGTGTTGGGTCAGGGGTCTGACAGTGGGATGTTGGGTCAGGGGTCTGACAGAGAGGCGTTGAGTCAGGGGACTGAAAATGGGGTGTTGGATCAGGGGTCTGACAGTGGGACACTGGGTCAGGTTTGTGACAGTGGGATGTTGGGTCAGGAGTCTGACAGGGATGCGTTGGGACAGGGGTCTGACAGAAGAACGTTGGGTTAGGGGTCTGACCGTGGGGTGTTGGGTAAGAGTATGACAATGGGATGTTGGATCAGGGGTCTGACAGAGGGACGTTGGGTCGGGTCTGATAGTGGGGTGTTGGGTCAGGAGTCTGACAGTGGGGTGTTAGGTCATGGGTCTGACAGAGGGACGTTGGGTCAGGGGTCTGACAGTGGGATGTTGGGTCAGGGGTCTGACAGTGGGATGTTAGGTCAGGGGTTTGACAGTGGGACGTTGGGTCAGGGGTCTGACAGTGGGATGTTGGGTCAGGGGTCTGACAGTGGGATGTTAGGTCAGGGGTCTGACAGTGGGACATTGCGTCTCGGATCTGACAGTGGGACATTGGGTCAGGGGTCTGACAGAGGGATGTTTGGTCTGGGCTCTGACAGTGGGACATTGGGTCAAGGGTCTGACAGTGGAAGGTTGGGGGGTCAGGGATCTGACAGTGGGACATTGGGTCAGGGGTCTGACAGTGGGATGTTGGGTCAGGAGTCTGACAATGGGGTGTTGCATCAGGGGTCTAACAGAGGGACATTGGTTCAGGGGTCTGACAGTGGGACGTTGGGTCAGGGGTCTGACAGTGGGACGTTGGGTCTGGGGTCTAACAGAGGGACATTGGTTCAGGGGTCTGACAGTGGGATGTTGGGTCAGGAGTCTGACAGTGTGATGTTGGGTCAGGGGTCTAACAGAGGGACATTGGTTCAGGGGTCTGACAGTGGGATGTTGGGTCAGGGGTCTGACAGTGTGACGTTGGGTCAGAGGTCTGACAGTGGGATGTTGTGTCAGGGGTCTGACAGGGGGACATTGGGTCAGGAGTCTGACAGTGGGATGTTAGGTCAGTGGTCTGACAGTGGGACGTTGGGTCAGGGGTCTGACAGTGGGACGTTGGGTCAGAGGTCTGACAGTGGGATGTTGTGTCAGGGGTCTGACAGGGGGACATTGGGTCAGGAGTCTGACAGTTGGATGTTAGGTCAGTGGTCTGACAGTGGGACGTTGGGTCAGAGGTCTGACAGTGGGATGTTGTGTCAGGGGTCTGACAGTGGGACATTGGGTCAGGGGTCTGACAGTGGGATGTTAGGTCAGTGGTCTGACAGTGGGACGTTGGGTCAGGGGTCTGACAGTGGGATGTTGGGTCAGGAGCCTGACAGTGGGATGTTGGGTCTGGGGTCTGATAGTGGGATGTTGGGTCTGGGGTCTGACAGTGGGATGTTGGGTCTGGGGTTCTGACACTGGGACATTGGGTCAGGGGTCTGACAGTGGGATGTTGGGTCAGTGGTCTGACAGTGGGACGTTGGGTCAGAGGTCTGACAGTGGGATGTTGTGTCAGGGGTCTGACAGGGGGATGTTGGGTCAGGGGTTTGACAGTGGGACATGGGGTCAGGGGTCTGACAGTGGAATGTTGGGGGGTCAGGGGTCTGACAGTGGGATGTTTGGTCAGGGTCTGACAGTGGGACGTTGGGTCTGTGGTCTGACAGTGGAATGTTGGGTCAGGGGTCTGACAGTGGGATGTTGGGTCAGGGGTCTGACAGTGGGATGCTGTGTCAGGAGTCTGACAATGGGGTGTTGGGTCAGGGGTCTGACAGAGGGACATTGGGTCAGGGGTCTGACAGGGGGATGTTGGGTCAGGGGTCTGACAGTTAGATGTTGGGTCTGGGGTCTGACAGTGGGACATTGGTTCAGGGGTCTGACAGTGGGATGTTGGGTCAGGAGTCTGACAGTGTGATGTTGGGTCAGGGGTCTAACAGAGGGACATTGGTTCAGGGGTCTGACAGTGGGATGTTGGGTCAGGGGTCTGACAGTGGGACGTTGGGTCAGAGGTCTGACAGTGGGATGTTGTGTCAGGGGTCTGACAGGGGGACATTGGGTCAGGAGTCTGACAGTGGGATGTTAGGTCAGTGGTCTGACAGTGGGACGTTGGGTCAGGGGTCTGACAGTGGGACGTTGGGTCAGAGGTCTGACAGTGGGATGTTGTGTCAGGGGTCTGACAGGGGGACATTGGGTCAGGAGTCTGACAGTGGGATGTTAGGTCAGTGGTCTGACAGTGGGACGTTGGGTCAGAGGTCTGACAGTGGGATGTTGTGTCAGGGGTCTGACAGTGGGACATTGGGTCAGGGGTCTGACAGTGGGATGCTGGGTCAGTGGTCTGACAGTGGGACGTTGGGTCAGGGGTCTGACAGTGGGATGTTGGGTCAGGAGCCTGACAGTGGGATGTTGGGTCTGGGGTCTGACAGTGGGATGTTGTGTCAGGGGTCTGACAGTGGGACGTTGGGTCAGGGGTCTGACAGAGGGACATTGCGACAGGGGCCTGATAGTGGGGTGTTGGGTCAGGGGTCTGACAGTCGTACGTTGGCTCAGGGGTCTGACAGTGGGATGTTTGGTCAGGGGTCTGACAGTGGGATGTTGGGTCAGGGGTCTGACAGAGAGCCGTTGAGTCAGGGGACTGAAAATGGGGTGTTGGATCAGGGGTCTGACAGTGGCACACTGGGTCAGGTTTGTGACAGTGGGATGTTGGGTCAGGGGTCTGACAGGGATGCGTTGGGACAGGGGTCTGACAGAAGAACGTTGGGTTAGGGGTCTGACCGTGGGGTGTTGGGTAAGAGTCTGACAATGGGATGTTGGATCAGGGGTCTGACAGAGGGACGTTGGGTCGGGTCTGATAGTGGGGTGTTGGGTCAGGAGTCTGACAGTGGGGTGTTAGGTCATGGGTCTGACAGAGGGACGTTGGGTCAGGGGTCTGACAGTGGGATGTTGGGTCAGGGGTCTGACAGTGGGATGTTAGGTCAGGGGTCTGACAGTGGGACGTTGGGTCAGGGGTCTGACAGTGGGACATTGGGTCAGGGGTCTGACAGAGGGATGTTTGGTCTGGGCTCTGACAGTGGGACATTGGGTCAAGGGTCTGACAGTGGAAGGTTGGGGGGGTCAGGGATCTGACAGTGGGACATTGGGTCAGGGGTCTGACAGTGGGATGTTGGGTCAGGAGTCTGACAATGGGGTGTTGAATCAGTGGTCTAACAGAGGGACATTGGTTCAGGGGTCTGACAGTGGGACGTTGGGTCAGGGGTCTGACAGTGGGACGTTGGGTCTGGGGTCTGACAGTGGGACATTGGGTCAGGGGTCTGACAGAGGGATGTTTGGTCTGGGCTCTGACAGTGGGACATTGGGTCAAGGGTCTGACAGTGGAAGGTTGGGGGGGTCAGGGATCTGACAGTGGGACATTGGGTCAGGGGTCTGACAGTGGGATGTTGGGTCAGGAGTCTGACAATGGGGTGTTGAATCAGTGGTCTAACAGAGGGACATTGGTTCAGGGGTCTGACAGTGGGACGTTGGGTCCGGGGTCTGACAGTGGGACGTTGGGTCTGGGGTCTAACAGAGGGACATTGGTTCAGGGGTCTGACAGTGGGATGTTGGGTCAGGAGTCTGACAGTGTGATTTTGGGTCAGGGGTCTAACAGAGGGACATTGGTTCAGGGGTCTGACAGTGGGATGTTGGGTCAGGGGTCTGACAGTGGGACATTGGGTCAGAGGTCTGACAGTGGGATGTTGTGTCAGGGGTCTGACAGGGGGACATTGGGTCAGGAGTCTGACAGTGGGATGTTAGGTCAGTGGTCTGACAGTGGGATGTTGGGTCAGGGGTCTGACAGTGGGACGTTGGGTCAGAGGTCTGACAGTGGGATGTTGTGTCAGGGGTCTGACAGGGGGATGTTAGGTCAGTGGTCTGACAGTGGGACGTTGGGTCAGAGGTCTGACAGTGGGATGTTGTGTCAGGGGTCTGACAGTGGGACATTGGGTCAGGGGTCTGACAGTGGGATGTTAGGTCAGTGGTCTGACAGTGGGACGTTGGGTCAGGGGTCTGACAGTGGGATGTTGGGTCAGGAGCCTGACAGTGGGATGTTGGGTCTGGGGTCTGATAGTGGGATGTTGGGTCTGGGGTCTGACAGTGGGATGTTGGGTCTGGGGTTCTGACACTGTGACATTGTGTCAGGGGTCTGACAGTGGGATGTTGGGTCAGTGGTCTGACAGTGGGACGTTGGGTCAGAGGTCTGACAGTGAGATGTTGTGTCAGGGGTCTGACAGGGGGATGTTGGGTCAGGGGTCTGACAGTGGGACATGGGGTCAGGGGTCTGACAGTGGAATGTTGGGGGGTCAGGGGTCTGACAGTGGGATGTTTGGTCAGGGTCTGACAGTGGGACGTTGGGTTTGTGGTCTGACAGTGGGATGTTGGGTCAGGGGTCTGACAGTGGGATGTTGGGTCAGGGGTCTGACAGTGGGATGCTGTGTCAGGAGTCTGACAATGGGGTGTTGGGTCAGGGGTCTGACAGAGGGACATTTGGTCAGGGGTCTGACAGGGGGATGTTGGGTCAGGGGTCTGACAGTTGGACATTGGGTCAGGGGTCTGACAGTTAGATGTTGGGTCTGGGGTCTGACAGTGGGACATTGGGTCAGGGGTCTGACAGTGTGATTTTGGGTCAGGGCTCTCTTAGGGGGATGTTGGGTCAGGGGTCTGACAGTGGAACATTGGGTCAGGGGTCTGACAGTGGGACATTGGGTCTGGGGTCTGACAGTGGGATGTTGGGTCAGGGGTCTGACAGGGGGACGTTGGGTCAGAGGTCTGACAGTGGGACGTTGTGTCAGGGGTCTGACAGTGGGACTTTGGGTCAGGGGACTGACAGTGGGATGTTGGGTCAGGGGTCTGACAGTGGGACATTGGGTCAGGAGAGTGACAGGAATGTTCGGTCAGGGATCCTTCAGTGAGACATTGGGTTTCGGGTGTGACAGTGGGACATTGGGTCAAGGGTCTGACAGAGGGATGTTTGGTCTGGGCTCTGAAAGTGGGACATTAGTGACAGTGGGATGTTGGGTCAGGGATCTGACAGTGTGATGTTGGGTCAGGGGTCTGACAGTGGGACATTGTGTCAGGGGACTGACAGTGGAATGTTGGGTCAGGGGTCTGACAGTGGGATGTTGGGTTTGGGGTCTGAAAATGGGGTGTTGGATCAGGGGTCTGACAGTCGGACATTGTGTCAGGTTTGTGACAGTGGAATGTTGGGCCAGGGGTCTGACAGAGATGCGTCGGGTCAGGGGTCTGACAGAAGGACGTTGGGTTAGGGATCTGATAGTGGGGTGTTGGGTCAGGTGTCTGACAGTGGGATGTTAGGTCAGGGATCTGACAGTGGGACATTGGGTCAGGGTTCTGACAGGGATGTTGGGTCAGGGGTCTGACAGTGGGACATTGGGTCAGGGGACTGACAGGGATGTTAGGTCAGGAATCTGACAGTGGGACATTGGGTCAGGGGTCTGACAGTGGGACATTGGGTCTCGAGTCTGACAGTGGGACATTGGGTCAGGGGTCTGACAGAGGGATGTTTGGTCTGGGCTCTGACAGTGGGACATTGGGTCAGGGGTCTGACAGTGGAAGGTTGGGGGTCATGGATCTGACAGTGGGACATTGGGTCAGGGGTCTGACAGTGGGACGTTTGGTCAGGGATCTGACAGTGGGATGTTAGGTCAGGAGTCTGACAATGGGGTGTTGGGTCAGGGGTCTGACAGTGGGATGTTGGGTTTGGGGTCTGATAGTGGGATGTTGGGTCAGGGGACTGACAGAGAGGCAATGGGTCAAGGGCCTGATAGTGGGGCGTTGGGTCAGGGGTCTGACAGTGGGACGTTGGTTCAGGGGTCTGACAATGGGATGTTTGGTCAGGGCTCTGACAGTGGGATGTTGGGTTTGGGGTCTGACAGTGGGATGTTGGGTCAGGGGTCTGACAGAGCGGCATTGGGACAGGGGCCTGATAGTGGGGTGTTGGGTCAGTGGTCTGACAGTCGTACATTGGCTCAGGGGTCTGACAGTGGGATGTTTGCTCAGGGGTCTGACAGTGGGATGTTGGGTCAGGGGTCTGACAGAGAGGCGTTGCGTCAGGGGTCTGAAAATGGGGTGTTGGATCAGGGGTCTGACAGTGGGACATTTGGTCAGGTTTGTGACAGTGGAATGTTGGGTCAGGGGTCTGACAGAGATGCGTTGGGTCAGGGGTCTGACAGAAGGACGTTGGGTTCGGGGTCTGACCGTGGGGTGTTGGGTAAGAGTCTGACAATGGGATGTTGGATCAGGGGTCTGACAGAGGGACGTTGGGTCGGGTCTGATAGTGGGGGGTTGGGTCAGGAGTCTGACAGTGGAGTGTTAGGTCATGGGTCCGACAGAGGGACATTGGGTCAGGGATCTGACAGTGGGGTGTTGGGTAAGAGTCTGACAATGGGATGTTGGATCAGGGGTCTGACAGAGGGACGTTGGGTCGGGTCTGATAGTGGGGTGTTGGGTCAGGAGTCTGACAGTAGGTGTTAGGTCATGGGTCCGACAGAGGGACGTTGGGTCAGGGGTCTGACAGTGCGATGTTGGGTCAGGGGTCTGACAGTGGGATGTTAGGTCAGGGATCTGACAGTGGGACATTGGGTCACGGTTCTGACAGGGATGTTGGGTCAGGGGACTGACAGTGGGACATTGGGTCAGGGGACTGACAGGGATGTTAGGTCAGCAATCTGACAGTGGGACATTGGGTCAGGGGTCTGACAGTGGGACATTGGGTCTTGGGTCTGACAGTGGGACATTGGATCAGGGGTCTGACAGAGGGATGTTTGGTCTGGGCTCTGACAGTGGGACATTGGGTCAGGGGTCTGACAGTGGAAGGTTTGGGGGTCAGGGATCTGACAGTGGGACATTGGGTCAGGGGTCTGACAGTGGGACGTTTGGTCAGGGGTCTGACAGTGGGATGTTGGGTCAGGAGTCTGACAAAGGGGTGTCGGGCCAGGGGTCTAACAGAGGGACATTGGTTCAGGGGTCTGACAGTGGGACGTTGGGTCAGGGGTCTGACAGTGGGACGTTGGGTCAGGGGCCTGACAGTGGGACATTGGGTCAGGGGTCTGACAATGGGATGTTAGGTCAGGGGTCTGACAGTGGGGCGTTGGGTCAGGGGTCTGACAGTGGGATGTCGGGTCAGGAGTCTGACAGTGGGATGTTGGCTCTGGGGTCTGACAGTGGGATGTTGGGTCTGGGGTCTGACAGTGGGATGTTGGGTCTGGGGTTCTGACAGTGGGATGTTGGGTCAGGGGTCTGACAGTGGGACATTGGGTCAGGGGTCTGACAGTGAGATGTTGGGTCTGGGGTCTCACAGTGGGATGTTGGGTCTGGGGTCTGACAGTGGAATGTTTGGTCTGGGCTCTGACAGTGGGATGTTGGGTCAGGGGTCTGCCAGTGGGATGTTGGGTCAGGGGTCTGACAGTGGGATGTTGGGTCAGGGGTCTGACAGTGGGACGTTTGGTCAGGGTCTGACAGTGGGACGTTGGGTCTGTGGTCTGACAGTGGGATGTTGGGTCAGGGGTCTGACAGTGGGATGTTGTGTCAGGGGTCTGACAGTGGGATGTTGTGTCAGGAGTCTGACAATGGGGTGTTGGGTCAGGGGTCTGACAGAGGGACATTGGGTCAGTGGTCTGACAGGGAGATGTTGGGTCAGGGGTCTGACAGTGGGACATTGGGTCAGGGGTCTGACAGTTAAATGTTGGGTCTGGGGTCTGAAAGTGGGACATTGGGTCAGGGGTCTGACAGTGTGATGTTGGGCCAGGGCTCTCTTAGGGGGATGTTTGGTCAGGGGTCTGACAGTGGGACATTGGGTCAGGGGTCTGACAGTGGGACATTGGGTCTGGGGTCTGACAGTGGGATGTTGGGTCAGGGGTCTGACAGTGGGATGTTGGGTCGGGGTCTGACACTGGGACATTGGGTCAGGGCTCTGTCAGTGTGATGTTGGGTCAGGGGTCTGAGAGTGGGATGTTGGGTCGGGTCGGACAGTGTGATGTTGGGTCTGGGGTCTGACAGTGGGACATTGGGTCAGGGGTCTGACAGTGGGATGTTGGGTCAGGGGTCTGACTGTGGGATGTTGGGTCAGGGGACTGTCAGTGAGATGTTGGGTAGGGGTCTGACAGTGGGGCATTGGGTCAGGGGTCTGACAGAGGGGTGTTGGGTCAGGGGTCTGACAGTGGGATGTTGTGGCAGGTGTCTGACAGTGGGACATTGGGTCAGGGGTATGACAGTGGGTCATTGGGTCAGGGGTCTGACAGTGGAATGTTGGTTCACGGGTCTGACAGTGGGGCGTTGGGTCAGGGGTCTGACTGTGGGATGTTGGGTCTGGGGTTCTGACAGTGGGATGTTGGGTCTGGGGTCTGACAGTGGGATGTTGGGTTTGGGGTCTGACAGTGGGATGTTGGATCTGTGGTCTGACAGTGGGATGTTGGGTATGGGGTCTGACAGTGGGATATTGGGTCTGCGGTTCTGACAGTGGGATTTTGGGTCTGAGGTCTGACAGTAGGACGTTGGGTCAGGGGTCTGACAGTGGGATGTTGGGTCAGGGGTCTTACAGTGGGATGTTGGGTTTGGGGTCTGACAGTGGGACATTGGGTCAGGTGTCTGACTGTGAGATGTTGGGTCAGGGGTCTGACAGTGGGACATGGGGTCAGGGGTCTGACAGTGGAATGTTTGGGGGTCAGGGGTCTGACAGTGGGACATTTGGTCAGGGGTCTGACAGTGGGATGTTGGGTCAGGGGTCTTACAGTGGGATGTTGGGTTTGGGGTCTGACAGTGGGACATTGGGTCAGGTGTCTGACTGTGAGATGTTGGGTCAGGGGTCTGACAGTGGGACATGGGGTCAGGGGTCTGACAGTGGAATGTTTGGGGGTCAGGGGTCTGACAGTGGGACATTTGGTCAGGGGTCTGACAGTGGGATGTTGGCTCAGGGGTCTAACAGTGGGATGTTGTGTCAGGAGTCTGACAATGGGGTGTTGGGTCAGGGGTCTGACAGAGGGACTTTGGGTCAGGGGTCTGACAGGGGGATGTTGGGTCAGGGGTCTGACAGTGGGACATTGGGTCAGGGGTCTGACAGGGGGATGTTGGGTCTGGGCTCTGACATTGGGACATTGGGTCAGGGGTCTGACTGTGAGATGGTGGATCAGGGGTCTGACAGTGGGATATGGGGTCAGGGGTCTGACAGTGGGATGTTGGGGGGTCAGGGGTCTGACAGTGGGACATGGGGTCAGTGGTCTGACAGTGGGACATGGGGTCAGGGGTCTGACAGTGGGACGTTGGGTCAGGGGTCTGAGAGTGGAACATTGGGTCAGGGGTCTGACAGTGGGATGTTGGGTCAGGGGTCTGACAGTGGGATGTTGGGTCTGGGGTCTGACAGTGGGATGTTGGGTCAGGGGTCTGACAGGGGGACATTGGGTCAGGGGTCTGACAGTGGGATGTTAGGTCAGTGGTCTGACAGTGGGATGTTGGGTCAGGGGTCTGACAGTGGGATGTTGTGTCAGGGGTCTGACAGGGGGACATTGGGTCAGGGGTCTGACAGTGGGACATTGGGTCAGGGGTCTGACAGTGGGATGTTAGGTCAGTGGTCTGACAGGGGGACGTTGGGTCAGAGGTCTGACAGTGGGACGTTGTGTCAGGGGTCTGACAGTGGGACATTGGGTCAGGGGACTGACAGTGGGATGTTGGGTCAGGGGTCTGACAGTGGGACATTGGGTCAGGAGAGTGACAGGAATGTTCGGTCAGGGATCCTTCAGTGGGACATTGGGTTTCGGGTGTGACAGTGGGACATTGGGTCAAGGGTCTGACAGAGGGATGTTTGGTCTGGGCTCTGAAAGTGGGACATTAGTGACAGTGGGATGTTGGGTCAGGGATCTGACAGTGTGATTTTGGGTCAGGGGTCTGACAGTGGGACATTGTGTCAGGGGACTGACAGTGGAATGTTGGGTCAGGGGTCTGACAGTGGGATGTTGGGTTTGGGGTCTGAAAATGGGGTGTTGGATCAGGGGTCTGACAGTCGGACATTGTGTCAGGTTTGTGACAGTGGAATGTTGGGCCAGGGGTCTGACAGAGATGCGTCGGGTCAGGGGTCTGACAGAAGGACGTTGGGTTAGGGATCTGATAGTGGGGTGTTGGGTCAGGTGTCTGACAGTGGGGTGTTAGGTCATGGGTCTGACAGAGGGACGTTGGGTCAGGGGTCTGACAGTGGGATGTTAGGTCAGGGATCTGACAGTGGGACATTGGGTCAGGGTTCTGACAGGGATGTTGGGTCAGGGGTCTGACAGTGGGACATTGGGTCAGGGGACTGACAGGGATGTTAGGTCAGGAATCTGACAGTGGAACATTGGGTCAGGGGTCTGACAGTGGGACATTGGGTCTCGGGTCTGACAGTGGGACATTGGGTCAGGGGTCTGACAGAGGGATGTTTGGTCTGGGCTCTGACAGTGGGACATTGGGTCAGGGGTCTGACAGTGGAAGGTTGGGGGTCATGGATCTGACAGTGGGACATTGGGTCAGGGGTCTGACAGTGGGACGTTTGGTCAGGGGTCTGACAGTGGGATGTTAGGTCAGGAGTCTGACAATGGGGTGTTGGGTCAGGGGTCTGACAGTGGGATGTTGGGTCAGGGATCTGACAGTGTGATGTTGGGTCAGGGGTCTGACAGTGGGACATTGGGTCAGGGGACTGACAGTGGGATGTTGGGTCAGGGGTCTGACAGTGGGATGTTGGGTTTGGGGTCTGATAGTGGGATGTTGGGTCAGGGGACTGACAGAGAGGCAATGGGTCAAGGGCCTGATAGTGGGGTGCTGGGTCAGGGGTCTGACAGTGGGACGTTGGTTCAGGGGTCTGACAATGGGATGTTTGGTCAGGGCTCTGACAGTGGGATGTTGGGTTTGGGGTCTGACAGTGGGATGTTGGGTCAGGGGTCTGACAGAGCGGCATTGGGACAGGGGCCTGATAGTGGGGTGTTGGGTCAGTGGTCTGACAGTCGTACATTGGCTCAGGGGTCTGACAGTGGGATGTTTGCTCAGGGGTCTGACAGTGGGATGTTGGGTCAGGGGTCTGACAGAGAGGCGTTGCGTCAGGGGTCTGAAAATTGGGTGTTGGATCAGGGGTCTGACAGTGGGACATTTGGTCAGGTTTGTGACAGTGGAATGTTGGGTCAGGGGTCTGACAGAGATGCGTTGGGTCAGGGGTCTGACAGAAGGACGTTGGGTTAGGGGTCTGACCGTGGGGTGTTGGGTAAGAGTCTGACAATGGGATGTTGGATCAGGGGTCTGACAGAGGGACGTTGGGTCGGGTCTGATAGTGGGGGGTTGGGTCAGGAGTCTGACAGTGGAGTGTTAGGTCATGGGTCCGACAGAGGGACGTTGGGTCAGGGATCTGACAGTGGGGTGTTGGGTAAGAGTCTGACAATGGGATGTTGGATCAGGGGTCTGACAGAGGGACGTTGGGTCGGGTCTGATAGTGGGGTGTTGGGTCAGGAGTCTGACAGTAGGTGTTAGGTCATGGGTCCAACAGAGGGACGTTGGGTCAGGGGTCTGACAGTGCGATGTGGGTCAGGGGTCTGACAGTGGGATGTTAGGTCAGGGATCTGACAGTGGGACATTGGGTCACGGTTCTGACAGGGATGTTGGGTCAGGGGACTGACAGTGGGACATTGGGTCAGGGGACTGATAGGGATGTTAGGTCAGCAATCTGACAGTGGGACATTGGGTCAGGGGTCTGACAGTGGGACATTGGGTCTTGGGTCTGACAGTGGGACATTGGATCAGGGGTCTGACAGAGGGATGTTTGGTCTGGGCTCTGACAGTGGGACATTGGGTCAGGGGTCTGACAGTGGAAGGTTTGGGGGTCAGGGATCTGACAGTGGGACATTGGGTCAGGGGTCTGACAGTGGTACGTTTGGTCAGGGGTCTGACAGTGGGATGTTGGGTCAGGAGTCTGACAAAGGGGTGTTGGGCCAGGGGTCTAACAGAGGGACATTGGTTCAGGGGTCTGACAGTGGGACGTTGGGTCAGGGGTCTGACAGTGGGACGTTGGGTCAGGGGCCTGACAGTGGGACATTGGGTCAGGGGTCTGACAATGGGATGTTAGGTCAGGGGTCTGACAGTGGGGCGTTGGGTCAGGGGTCTGACAGTGGGATGTCGGGTCAGGAGTCTGACAGTGGGACATTGGGTTAGGGGTCTGACAGTGAGATGTTGGGTCTGGGGTCTCACAGTGGGATGTTGGGTCTGGGGTCTGACAGTGGAATGTTTGGTCTGGGCTCTGACAGTGGGATGTTGGGTCAGGGGTCTGCCAGTGGGATGTTGGGTCAGGGGTCTGACAGTGGGATGTTGGGTCAGGGGTCTGACAGTGGGACGTTTGGTCAGGGTCTGACAGTGGGACGTTGGGTCTGTGGTCTGACAGTGGGATGTTGGGTCAGGGGTCTGACAGTCGGATGTTGTGTCAGGGGTCTGACAGTGGGATGTTGTGTCAGGAGTCTGACAATGGGGTGTTGGGTCAGGGGTCTGACAGAGGGACATTGGGTCAGGGGTCTGACAGGGAGATGTTGGGTCAGGGGTCTGACAGTGGGACATTGGGTCAGGGGTCTGACAGTTAAATGTTGGGTCTGGGGTCTGAAAGTGGGACATTGGGTCAGGGGTCTGACAGTGTGATGTTGGGCCAGGGCTCTCTTAGGGGGATGTTTGGTCAGGGGTCTGACAGTGGGACATTGGGTCAGGGGTCTGACAGTGGGACATTGGGTCTGGGGTCTGACAGTGGGATGTTGGGTCAGGGGTCTGACAGTGGGATGTTGGGTCGGGGTCTGACACTGGGACATTGGGTCAGGGCTCTGTCAGTGTGATGTTGGGTCAGGGGTCTGAGAGTGGGATGTTGGGTCGGGTCGGACAGTGTGATGTTGGGTCTGGGGTCTGACAGTGGGGCATTGGGTCAGGGGTCTGACAGAGGGGTGTTGGGTCAGGGGTCTGACAGTGGGATGTTGTGGCAGGTGTCTGACAGTGGGACATTGGGTCAGGGGTCTGACAGTGGGTCATTGGGTCAGGGGTCTGACAGTGGGATGTTGGTTCACGGGTCTGACAGTGGGGCGTTGGGTCAGGGGTCTGACTGTGGGATGTTGGGTCTGGGGTTCTGACAGTGGGATGTTGGGTCTGGGGTCTGACAGTGGGATGTTGGGTTTGGGGTCTGACAGTGGGATGTTGGATCTGTGGTCTGACAGTGGGATGTTGGGTATGGGGTCTGACAGTGGGATATTGGGTCTGCGGTTCTGACAGTGGGATTTTGGGTCTGGGGTCTGACAGTAGGGCGTTGGGTCAGGGGTCTGACAGTGGGATGTTGGGTCAGGGGTCTTACAGTGGGATGTTGGGTTTGGGGTCTGACAGTGGGACATTGGGTCAGGTGTCTGACTGTGAGATGTTGGGTCAGGGGTCTGACAGTGGGACATGGGGTCAGGGGTCTGACAGTGGAATGTTTGGGGGTCAGGGGTCTGACAGTGGGACATTTGGTCAGGGGTCTGACAGTGGGATGTTGGCTCAGGGGTCTAACAGTGGGATGTTGTGTCAGGAGTCTGACAATGGGGTGTTGGGTCAGGGGTCTGACAGAGGGACTTTGGGTCAGGGGTCTGACAGGGGGATGTTGGGTCAGGGGTCTGACAGTGGGACATTGGGTCAGGGGTCTGACAGGGGGATGTTGGGTCTGGGCTCTGACATTGGGACATTGGGTCAGGGGTCTGACTGTGAGATGGTGGATCAGGGGTCTGACAGTGGGACATGGGGTCAGGGGTCTGACAGTGGGATGTTGGGGGGTCAGGGGTCTGACAGTGGGACATTGGGTCAGTGGTCTGACAGTGGGACATGGGGTCAGGGGTCTGACAGTGGGACGTTGGGTCAGGGGTCTGAGAGTGGAACATTGGGTCAGGGGTCTGACAGTGGGATGTTGGGTCAGGGATCTGACAGTGGGATGTTGGATCTTGGGTCTGACAGTGGGACATTGGGTCAGGGGTCTGACAGTGGGACATTGGGTCTGGGGTCTGACAGTGAGACATTGGGTCAGGGTCTGACAGTGGGACGTTGGGTCAGGGGTCTGACAGTGGGATGTTGGGTCAGGGCTCTCTCAGAGCGATGTTGGGTCAGGGGACTGACAGTGGGACGTTGGGTCAGGGGTCTGAGAGTGGAACATTGGGTCAGGGGTCTGACAGTGGGATGTTGTGTCAGGGGTCTGACAGTGGGAAATTGGGTCAGGGGTCTGACAGTGGAATGTTTGGGGGTCAGGGGTCTGACAGTGGGACATTTGGTCAGGGGTCTGACAGTGGGATGTTGGCTCAGGGGTCTAACAGTGGGATGTTGTGTCAGGAGTCTGACAATGGGGTGTTGGGTCAGGGGTCTGACAGAGGGACTTTGGGTCAGGGGTCTGACTGTGAGATGGTGGATCAGGGGTCTGACAGTGGGACATGGGGTCAGGGGTCTGACAGTGGGATGTTGGGGGGTCAGGGGTCTGACAGTGGGACATTGGGTCAGTGGTCTGACAGTGGGACATGGGGTCAGGGGTCTGACAGTGGGACATTGGGTCAGGGGTCTGAGAGTGGAACATTGGGTCAGGGGTCTGACAGTGGGATGTTGGGTCAGGGATCTGACAGTGGGATGTTGGATCTTGGGTCTGACAGTGGGACATTGGGTCAGGGGTCTGACAGTGGGACGTTGGGTCCGGGGTCTGACAGTGGGATGTTGGGTCAGGGCTCTCTCAGAGCGATGTTGGGTCAGGGGACTGACAGTGGGACGTTGGGTCAGGGGTCTGAGAGTGGAACATTGGGTCAGGGGTCTGACAGTGGGATGTTGGGTCAGGGGTCTGACAGTGGGAAATTGGGTCTGGGGTCTGACAGTGGGACATTGGGTCAGGGGTCTGACAGTGGGTTGTTGGATCTGTGATCTGACAGTGGGACATTGGGGCAGGGGTCTGACAGTGGGACATTGGGTCAGGGGTCTGACAGTGGGATGTTGGATCTGGGGTCTGACAGTGGGACATTGGGTTAGGGGTCTGTCAGTGGGACATTGGGTCAGGGGTCTGACAGTGGGACATTGGGTCTGGGGTCTGACAGTGGGATGTTGGGTATGGGGTCTGACAGTGGGATGTTGGGTCTGGGGTTCTGACAGTGGGATGTTGGGTCGTGGGTCTGACAGTGGGATGTTGTGTCTGGGGTTCTGAAAGTGGGATGTTGGGTCTGGGGTTCAGACAGTGGGACGTTGGGTATGGTGTCTGACAGTGGGATGTTGGGTCTGCGGTTCTGACAGTGGGATGTTGGGTCAGGGGTCTGACAGTGGGAAATTGGGTCTGGGGTCTGACAGTGGGACATTGGGTCAGTGGTCTGACAGTGGGATGTTGGATCTGTGATTTGACAGTGGGATGTTGGGTCAGGGGTCTGACAGTGGAATGTTTGGTCTTGGCTCTGACAGTGGGATGTTGGGTCAGCGGTCTGCCAGTGGGACATGGGGTCAGGGGTCTGACAGTGGGATGTTGGGTCAGGGGTCTGACAGTGGGATGTTGTGTCAGGAGTCTGACAATGGGGTGTTGGGTCAGGGGTCTGACAGAGGGACATTGGGTCAGGGGTCTGACAGTTAGATGTTGGGTCTGGGGTCTGACAGTGGGACATTGGGTCAGGGGTCTGACAATGGGACATTGGGTCTGGGGTCTGACAGTGGGATGTTGGGTCAGGGGTCTGAGAATGGGATGTTGGGTCGGGTCTGACAGTGTGATGTTGGGTCAGCGGTCTGCCAGTGGGACATGGGATCAGGGGTCTGACAGTGGGATGTTGGGTCAGGGGTCTGATAGTGGGATGTTGTGTCAGGAGTCTGACAATGGGGTGTTGGGTCAGGGGTCTGACAGTGGGACATTGGGTCAGGGGTCTGACAGTGTGATGTTGGGTCTGGGGTCTGACAGTGGGACATTGGGTCAGGGGTCTGACAATGGGACATTGGGTCTGGGGTCTGACAGTGGGATGTTGGGTCAGGGGTCTGGGAATGGGATGTTGGGTCGGGTCTGACAGTGTGATGTTGGGTCTGGGGTCTGACAGTGGGACATTGGGTCAGGGGTCTGACAGTGGGATGTTGGGTCAGGGGTCTAACTGTGGGATGTTGGGTCAGGGGTCTGACAGTGGGACGTTGGGTCAGGGGTCTGTCAGTGGGACGTTGGGTAGGGGTCTGACAGTGGGGCATTGGGTAGGGGTCTGACAGAGGGGTGTTGGGGCAGGTGTCTGACAGTGGGATGTTGGGGCAGGTGTCTGACAGTGGAACGTTGGGTCAGGGGTCTGACAGTGGGACGTTGGGTCAGGGGTCTGACAGTGGGACGTTGGGTCAGGGGTCTGACAGTGGGTCATTGGGTCAGCGGTCTGATAGTGGGATGTTGGGTCAGGGGTCTGACAGTGGGGCGTTGGGTCAGGGGTCTGACTGTGGGATGTTGGGTATAGGGTTCTGACAGTGGGATATTGGGTCTGGGGTCTGACAGTGGGATGTTGGGTCAGGGGTCTGACAGTGGGATGTTGGGTCAGGGGTCTGACAGTTTGATGTTGGGTCCTGGGTCTGACAGTGGGATGTTGGGTCAGGGGTCTGACAGAGGGACATTGGGTCAGGGGTCTGACAGTTAGTTGTTGGGTCTGGGGTCTGACAGTGGGACCTTGGGTCAGGGGTCTGACTGTGGGTTGTTGGGTCAGGGCTATCTTAGGGGGAGGTTGGGTCAGGGGTTTCAAAGTGGGACATAGGGTTAGGGGTCTGACAATGGGACATTGGGTCTGGGGTCTGACAGTAGGATGTTGGGTCAGGGGTCTGACAGTGGGATGTTGGGTCGGGGTCTGACAATGGGACATTGGGTCAAGGCTCTGTCAGTGTGATGTTGTGTCAGGAGTCTGACAATGGGGTGTTGGGTCAGCGGTCTGACAGTGGGACATTGGGTCAGGGGTCTGACAGTGGGATGTTGGATCTGGGGTCTGACAGTGGGATGTTGGGTCAGGGGTCTGACAGTGGGACATTGGGTCTGGGGTCTGACAGAGGGACATTGGGTCAGGGTCTGACAGTGAGATGTTGGGTCAGGGGTCTGACAGTGGGAAATTGGGTCTGGGGTCTGACAGTGGGACATTGGGTCAGGGGTCTGACAGTGGGATGTTGGGTATGGGGTCTGACAGTGGGATGTTGGGTCTGGGGTTCTGACAGTGGGATGTTGGGTCTGGGGTCTGACAGTGGGATGTTGGGTATGGTGTCTGACAGTGGGATGTTGGGTCTGGGGTTCTGACAGTGGGATGTTGGGTATGGGGTCTGACAGTTAGATGTTGGGTCAGGGGTCTGACAGTGGGACATTGGGTCGGGGGTTTGACAATGGGGTGTTGGGTCTGGGGTCTGACAGTGGGACATTGGGTCAGGGGTCTGACAGTGGGAAATTGGGTCAGGGGTCTGACAGTGGGACATTGGGTCAGGGGTCTGACAGTGGGACATTGGGTCAGGGGTCTGACAGTGGGACATTGGGTCAGGGGTCTGACAGTGGGACATTGGGTCTGGGCTCTGTCAGTGTGATGTTGTGTCAGGAGTCTGACAATGGGATGTTGGGTCAGGGGTCTGACAGAGGGACATTGGGTCAGGGGTCTTATAGGGGGATGTTGGGTCAGGGGTCTGACATTGGGACATTGGGTCAGGGGTCTGACAGTGGGACATTGGGTCTGGGGCCTGACAGTGGGACATTGTGTCAGGGGTCTGACAGTGGGACATTGGGTCAGGGGTCTGACAGTGGGATGTTGGATCTGGGGTCTGACAGTGGGACATTGGGTCTGGGGTCTGACAGTGGGATGTTGAGTATGGGGTCTGACAGTGGGATGTTGGGTCTGGGGTTCTGACAGTGGGATGTTGGGTCCTGGGTCTGACAGTGGGATGTTGGGTCTGGGGTTCTGAAAGTGGGATGTTGGGTCTGGGGTTCTGACAGTGGGACGTTGGGTATGGTGTCTGACAGTGGGATGTTGGGTCTGCGGTTCTGACAGTGGGATGTTGGGTCAGGGGTCTGACAGTGGGATGTTGGGTCAGGGGTCTGAGAGTGGAACATTGGGTCAGGGGTCTGACAGTGGGATGTTGGGTCAGGGGTCTGACAGTGGGAAATTGGGTCTGGGGTCTGACAGTGGGACATTCGGTCAGTGGTCTGACAGTGGGATGTTGGATCTGTGATCTGACAGTGGGATGTTGGGTCAGGGGTCTGACAGTGGAATGTTTGGTCTCGGCTCTGACAGTGGGATGTTGGGTCAGCGGTCTGCCAGTGGGACATGGGGTCAGGGGTCTGACAGTGGGATGTTGGGTCAGGGGTCTGACAGTGGGATGTTGTGTCAGGAGTCTGACAATGGGGTGTTGGGTCAGGGGTCTGACAGAGGGACATTGGGTCAGGGGTCTGACTGTTAGATGTTGGGTCTGGGGTCTGACAGTGGGACATTGGGTCAGGGGTCTGACAGTGTGATGTTGGGTCTGGGGTCTGACAGTGGGACATTGGGTCAAGGGTCTGACAATGGGACATTGGGTCTGGGGTCTGACAGTGGGATGTTGGGTCAGGGGTCTGAGAATGGGATGTTGGGTCGGGTCTGACAGTGTGATGTTGGGTCTGGGGTCTGACAGTGGGACATTGGGTCAGGGGTCTGACAGTGGGATGTTGGGTCAGGGGTCTGACTGTGGGATGTTGGGTCAGGGGTCTGACAGTGGGACGTTGGGTCAGGGGTCTGTCAATGGGACGTTGGGTAGGGGTCTGACAGTGGGGCATTGGGTCACGGGTCTGACAGTGGGATGTTGGGGCAGGTGTCTGACAGTGGGACATTGGGTCTGGGGCCTGACAGTGGGACATTTGGTCAGGGGTCTGACAGTGGGAAATTGGGTCTGGGGTGTGACAGTGGGACATTGGGTCAGGGGTCTGACAGTGGGATGTTGGGTATGGGGTCTGACAGTGGGATGTTGGGTCTGGGGTTCTGACAGTGGGATGTTGGGTCTGGGGTCTGACAGTGGGGCATTGGGTCAGGGGTCTGACAGTGGGATGTTGGGTCAGGGGTCTGACAGTGGGATGTTGGGTCCTGGGTCTGACAGTGGGATGTTGGGTCTGGGGTTCTGACAGTGGGATGTTGGGTATGGTGTCTGACAGTGGGATGTTGGGTCTGGGGTTCTGACAATGGGATGTTGGGTCAGAGGTCTGACAGTGGGATGTTGGGTCAGGGGTCTGACAGTGGGACATTGGGTCGGGGGTCTGACAATGGGGTGTTGGGTCTGGGGTCTGACAGTGGGACATTGGGTCAGGGGTCTGACAGTGGGAAATTGGGTCAGGGATCTGACAGTGGGACATTGGGTCAGGGGTCTGACAGCGGGACATTGGGTCTGGGCTCTGTCAGTGTGATGTTGTGTCAGGAGTCTGACAATGGGATGTTGGGTCAGGGGTTTGACAGAGGGACATTGGGTCAGGGGTCTTATAGGGGGATGTTGGGTCAGGGGTCTGACATTGGGACATTGGGTCAGGGGTCTGACAGTGGGACATTGGGTCTGGGGCCTGACAGTGGGACATTGTGTCAGGGGTCTGACAGTGGGACATTGGGTCAGGGGTCTGACAGTGGGATGTTGGGTCCTGGGTCTGACAGTGGGATGTTGGGTCTGGGGTTCTGAAAGTGGGATGTTGGGTCTGGGGTTCTGACAGTGGGACGTTGGGTATGGTGTCTGACAGTGGGATGTTGGGTCTGCGGTTCTGACAGTGGGATGTTGGGTCAGGGGTCTGACAGTGGGATGTTGGGTCAGGGGTCTGAGAGGGGAACATTGGGTCAGGGGTCTGAGAGTGGGATGTTGGGTCAGGGGTCTGACAGTGGGAAATTCGGTCTGGGGTCTGACAGTGGGACATTGGGTCAGGGGTCTGACAGTGGAATGTTTGGTCTCGGCTCTGACAGTGGGATGTTGGGTCAGCGGTCTGCCAGTGGGACATGGGGTCAGGGGTCTGACAGTGGGATGTTGGGTCAGGGGTCTGACAGTGGGATGTTGGGTCAGGAGTCTGACAATGGGGTGTTGGTTCAGGGGTCTGACAGAGGGACATTGGGTCAGGGGTCTGACAGTTAGATGTTGGGTCTGGAGTCTGACAGTGGGACATTGGGTCAGGGGTCTGACAGTGTGATGTTGGGTCTGGGGTCTGACAGTGGGACATTGGGTCAGGGGTCTGACAATGGGACATTGGGTCTGGGGTCTGACAGTGGGATGTTGGGTCAGGGGTCTGAGAATGGGATGTTGGGTCGGGTCTGACAGTGTGATGTTGGGTCTGGGGTCTGACAGTGGGACATTGGGTCAGGGGTCTGACAGTGGGATGTTGGGTCAGGGGTCTGACTGTGGGATGTTGGGTCAGGGGTCTGACAGTGGGACGTTGGGTCAGGGGTCTGTCAGTGGGACGTTGGGTAGGGGTCTGACAGTGGGGCATTGGGTCAGGGGTCTGACAGAGGTGTGTTGGGGCAGGTGTCTGACAGTGGGATGTTGGGGCAGGTGTCTGACAGTGGGACGTTGGGTCAGGGGTCTGACAGTGGGACGTTGGGTCAGGGGTCTGACAGTGGGTCATTGGGTCAGGGGTCTGATAGTGGGATGTTGGGTCAGGGGTCTGACAGTGGGGCGTTGGGTCAGGGGTCTGACTGTGGGATGTTGGGTATGGGGTTCTGACAGTGGGATGTTGGGTCTGGGGTCTGACAGTGGGATGTTGGGTCAGGGGTCTGACAGTGGGATGTTGGGTCAGGGGTCTGACAGTTTGATGTTGGGTCCTGGGTTTGACAGTGGGATGTTGGGTCAGCGGTCTGACAGTTAGACATTGGGTCAGGGGTCTGACAGTTAGATGTTGGGTTTGGGGTCTGACAGTGGGACCTTGGGTCAGGGGTCTGACTGTGGGTTGTTGGGTCAGGGCTATCTTAGGGGTAGGTTGGGTCAGGGGTTTCAAAGTGGGACATAGGGTTAGGGGTCTGACAATGGGACATTGGGTCTGGGGTCTGACAGTAGGATGTTGGGTCAGGGGTCTGACAGTGGGATGTTGGGTCGGGGTCTGACAATGGGACATTGGGTCAGGGCTCTGTCAGTGTGATGTTGTGTCAGGAGTCTGACAATGGGGTGTTGGGTCAGCGGTCTGACAGAGGGACATTGGGTCAGGGGTCTGATAGGGGGATGTTGGGTCAGGAGTCTGACAGTGGGACATTGGGTCAGGGGTCTGACAGTGGGATGTTGGATCTGGGGTCTGACAGTGGGATGTTGGGTCAGGGGTCTGACAGTGGGACATTGGGTCTGGGGTCTGACAGAGGGACATTGGGTCATGGTCTGACAGTGAGATGTTAGGTCAGGGGTCTGACAGTGGGAAATTGGGTCTGGGGTCTGACAGTGGGACATTGGGTCAGGGGTCTGACAGTGGGATGTTGGGTATGGGGTCTGACAGTGGGATGTTGGGTCTGGGGTTCTGACAGTCGGATGTTGGGTCTGGGGTCTGACAGTGGGGCATTGGGTCAGGGGTCTGACAGTGGGATGTTGGGTCAGGGGTCTGACAGTGGGATGTTGGGTCCTGGGTCTGACAGTGGGATGTTGGGTCTGGGGTTCTGACAGTGGGATGTTGGGTATGGTGTCTGACAGTGGGATGTTGGGTCTGGGGTTCTGACAGTGGGATGTTGGGTATGGGGTCTGACAGTGGGATGTTGGGTCAGGGGTCTGACAGTGGGACATTGGGTTGGGGGTCTGACAATGGGGTGTTGGGTCTGGGGTCTGACAGTGGGACATTGGGTCAGGGGTCTGACAGTGGGAAATTGGGTCAGGGGTCTGACAGTGGGACATTGGGTCAGGGGTCTGACAGTGGGACATTGTGTCTGGGCTCTGTCAGTGTGATGTTGTGTCAGGAGTCTGACAATGGGATGTTGGGTCAGGGGTCTGACAGAGGGACATTGGGTCAGGGGTCTTATAGGGGGATGTTGGGTCAGGGGTCTGACATTGGGACATTGGTTCAGGGGTCTGACAGTGGGACATTGGGTCTGGGGCCTGACAGTGGGACATTGTGTCAGGGGTCTGACAGTGGGACATTGGGTCAGGGGTCTGACAGTGGAACATTGGGTCAGGGGTCTGACAGTGGGAAATTGGGTCTGGGGTCTGACAGTGGGACATTGGGTCAGGGGTCTGACAGTGGGATGTTGGATCTGGGCTCTGACAGTGGGACATTGGGTCAGGGGTCTGACAGTGGGACATTGGGTCTGGGGTCTGACAGTGGGATGTTGGGTATGGGGTCTGACAGTGGGATGTTGGGTCTGGGGATCTGACAGTGGGATGTTGGGTCCTGGGTCTGACAGTGGGATGTTGGGTCTGGGGTTCTGAAAGTGGGATGTTGGGTCTGGGGTTCTGACAGTGGGATGTTGGGTCTGCGGTTCTGACAGTGGGATGTTGGGTCAGGGGTCTGACAGTGGGATGTTTGGTCTGGGCTCTGACAGTGGGATGTTGGGTCAGGGGTCTGAGAGTGGAACATTGGGTCAGGGGTCTGACAGTGGGATGTTGGGTCAGGGGTCTGACAGTGGGAAATTGGGTCTGGGGTCTGACAGTGGGACATTGGGTCAGTGGTCTGACAGTGGGATGTTGGATCTGTGATCTGACAGTGGGATGTTGGGTCAGGGGTCTGACAGTGGAATGTTTGGTCTAGGCTCTGACAGTGGGATGTTGGGTCAGGGGTCTGCCAGTGGGACATGGGGTCAGGGGTCTGACAGTGGAATGTTGGGGGGTCAGGGGTCTGACAGTGGGACGTTTGGTCAGGCTCTGACAGTGGCACGTTGGGTCTGTGGTCTGACAGTGGGATGTTGGGTCAGGGGTCTGACAGTGGGATGTTGTGTCAGGAGTCTGACAATGGGGTGTTGGGTCAGGGGTCTGACAGAGGGACATTGGGTCAGGGGTCTGACAGGGGGATGTTGGGTCAGGGGTCTGACAGTGGGACATTGGGTCAGGGGTCTGACAGTTAGATGTTGGGTCTGGGGTCTGACAGTGGGACATTGGGTCAGGGGTCTGACAGTGTGATGTTGGGTCAGGGCTCTCTTAGGGGGATGTTTGGTCTGGGTCTGACAGTGGGACATTGGGTCAGGGGTCTGACAATGGGACATTGGGTCTGGGGTCTGACAGTGGGATGTTGGGTCAGGGGTCTGAGAATGGGATGTTGGGTCGGGTCTGACAGTGTGATGTTGGGTCAGGGGTCTGACAGTGGGACATTGGGTCAGGGTTCTGACAGTGTGATGTTGGGTCAGGGATCTGACTGTGGGATGTTGCGTCAGGGGTCTGACAGTGGGACGTTGGGTCAGGGGTCTGTCAGTGGGACATTGGGTAGGGGTCTGACAGTGGGGCATTGGGTCAGGGGTCTGACAGAGGGGTGTTGGGTCAGGGGTCTGACAGTGGGATGTTGGGGCAGGTGTCTGACAGTGGGACATTGGGTCAGGGGTCTGACAGTGGAACGTTGGGTCAGGGGTCTGACAGTGGGACGTTGGGTCAGGGGTCTGATAGTGGGATGTTGGGTCAGGGGTCTGACAGTGGGGCATTGGGTCAGGGGTCTGACAGTGGGATGTTGGGTCAGGGGTCTGACTGTGGGATGTTGGGTCAGGGGTCTGAGAATGGGATGTTGGGTCGGGTCTGACAGTGTGATGTTGGGTCTGGGGTCTGACAGTGGGACATTGGGTCAGGGGTCTGACAGTGGGATGTTGGGTCAGGGGTCTGACAGTGGGTCATTGGGTCAGGGCTATCTTAGGGGGATGTTGGGTCAGGGGTTTCAAAGTGGGACATAGGGTTAGGGGTCTGACAATGGGACATTGGGTCTGGGGTCTGACAGTAGGATGTTGGGTCAGGGGTCTGACAGTGGGATGTTGGGTCGGGGTCTGACAGTGGGACATTGGGTCAGGGCTCTGTCAGTGTGATGTTGTGTCAGGAGTCTGACAATGGGGTGTTGGGTCAGCGGTCTGACAGAGGGACATTGGGTCAGGGGTCTGATAGGGGGATGTTGGGTCAGGAGTCTGACAGTGGTTCATTGGGTCAGGGGTCTGACAGTGGGACATTGTGTGTGGGGTCTGACAGTGGGACATTGGGTCAGGGGTCTGACAGTGGGATGTTGGGTCAGGGGTCTGACTGTGGGATGTTGGGTCAGGGGTCTGACTGTGGGATGTTGGGTCAGGGGTCTGACAGTGGGACATTGTGTCTGGGGTCTGACAGAGTGACATTGGGTCAGGGTCTGACAGTGAGATGTTGGGTCAGGGGTCTTATAGTGGGAAATTGGGTCTGGGGTCTGACAGTGGGACATTGGGTCAGGGGTCTGACAGTGGGATGTTGGATCTGGGGTCTGACAGTGGGACATAGGGTCAGGGGTCTGAGAGTGGGACATTGGGTCAGGGGTCTGACAGTGGGATGTTGGGTCTGTGGTCTGACAGTGGGATGTTGGGTCAGGGGTCTGAGAGTGGGATGTTGGGTCAGGGGTCTGACAGTGGGATGTTGTGTCAGGAGCCTGACAATGGGGTGTTGGGTCAGGGGTCTGACAGAGGGACATTGGGTCAGGGGTCTGACAGGGGGATGTTGGGTCAGGGGTCTGACTGTGATGTTGGGTCAGGGCTCTTAGGGGGATGTTTGGTCAGGGGTCTGACAGTGGGACATTGGGTCAGGGGTCTGACAGTGGGATGTTGTGTCAGGAGTCTGACAATGGGGTGTTGGGTCAGGGGTCTGACAGAGGGACATTGGGTCTGGGGTCTGACAGTGGGACATTGGGTCAGGGGTCTGACTGTGATGTTGGGTCAGGGCTCTCTTAGGGGGATGTTTGGTCAGGGGTCTGAGTGGGACATTGGGTCAGAGGTCTGACAGTGGGACATTGGGTCTGGGGTCTGACGGTGGGATGTTGGGTCAGAGGTCTGACAGTGGGATGTTGGGTCGGGGTCTGACAGTGGGACATTGGGTCAGGGCTCTGTCAGTGTGATGTTGGGTCGGGGTCTGAGAGTGGGATGTTGGTTCGGGTCTGACAGTGTGATGTTGGGTCAGGGGTCTGACAGTGGGACATTGGGTCAGGGGTCTGACAGTGGGATGTTGGGTCAGGGGTCTGACTGTGGGATGTTGGGTCAGGGATCTGACAGTGGGACGTTGGGTCAGGGGTCTGTCAGTGGGACGTTGGGTCAGGGGTCTGATGGTGGGACGTTGGGTCAGGGGTCTGACAGTGGGTCATTGGGTCAGGGGTCTGATAGTGGGTCATTGGGTCAGGGGTCTGATAGTGGGATGTTGGGTCAGGGGTCTGTCAGTGGGGCGTTGGGTCAGGGGTCTGACAGTGGGATGTTGGTCAGGAGTCTGACTGTGGGATGTTGGGTCTGGGGTTCTGACCGTGGGATGTTGGGTCTGGGGTCTGACAGTGGGATGTTGGGTATGGGGTCTGACAGTGGGATGTTGGGTCTGGGGTTCTGACAGTGGGATGTTTGGTCTGGGGTCTGACAGTGGGGCGTTGGATCAGGGGTCTGACAGTGGGATGTTGGGTCAGGGGTCTGACTGTGGGATGTTGGGTCCTGGGTCTGACAGTGGGATGTTGGGTCTGGTGTTCTGACAGTGGGATGTTTGGTCTGGGGTTCTGACAGTGGGATGTTGGGTATGGGGTCTGACAGTGGGATGTTGGGTCCAGGGTCTGACAGTGGGACATTGGGTCAGGGGTCTGAAAGTGGAATGTTGGGTCAGTGGTCTGACAGTGGGACATTGGGCCAGGGGTCTGACTGTGAGATGTTGGGTCAGGGGTCTGACAGTGGGACATTGGGTCGGGGGTCTGACAATGGGGTGTTGGGTCTGGGGTCTGACAGTGGGACATTGGGTCAGGGGTCTGACAGTGGGAAATTGGATCAGGGGTCTGACAGTGGGACATTGGGTCAGGGGTCTGACAGTGGGACATTGGGTCTGGGCTCTGTCAGTGTGATGTTGTGTCAGGAGTCTGACAGTGGGATGTTGAGTCAGGGGTCTGACAGAGGGACATTGGGTCAGGGGTCTTATAGGGGGATGTTGGGTCAGGGGTCTGACATTGGGACATTGGGTCAGGGGTCTGACAGTGGGATGTTGGGTCAGGGGTCTGACAGAGGGACATTGGGTCAGGGTCTGACAGTGGGATTTTGGATCGGGGTCTGACAGTGGGAAATTGGGTCTGGGGTCTGACAGTGGGACATTGTGTCAGGGGTCTGACAGTGGGACATTGTGTCAGGGGTCTGACAGTGGGACATTGTGTCAGGGGCCTGACAGTGGGACATTGGGTCTGGGGCCTGACAGTGGGACATTGGGTCAGGGGTCTGACAGTGGGAAATTGGGTCTGGGGTCTGACAGTGGGACATTGGGTCAGGGGTCTGACAGTGGGACATTGGGTCAGGGGTCTGACAGTGGGACATTGGGTCAGGGGTCTGACAGTGGGATGTTGGATCTGGGCTCTGACAGTGGGACATTGGGTCAGGGGTCTGACAGTGGGACATTGGGTCTGGGGTCTGACAGTGGGATGTTGGGTATGGGGTCTGACAGTGGGATGTTGGGTCTGGGGTTCTGACAGTGGGATGTTGGGTCCTGGGTCTGACAGTGGGATGTTGGGTCAGGGCTCTCTCAGAGCGATGTTGGGTCAGGAGTCTGACAGTGGGATGTTGGGTCAGGGACCTGACAGTGGGACATTGTGTCAGGGGCCTGACAGTGGACTGTTGGGTCGGGGTCTGACAGTGGGACATTGGGTCAGGGGTCTGACAGTGGGATGTTGGGTCGGGGTCTGACAGTGGGCGTTGGGTCAGGGGTCTGTCAGTGGGATGTTGGGTCAGGGGTCTGACAGTGGGACATTGTGTCTGGGGTTTGACAGTGGGATGTTGGGTCGGGGTCTGATAGTGGGACGTTGGGCCAGGAGTCTGACAGTGGGACGTTGGGTCAGGGGTCTGACAGTGGGACATTGGGTCAGGGGTCTGACAGTGGGATGTTGGGTCAGGGGTCTGACTGTGGGATGTTGGGTCCTGGGTCTGACAGTGGGATGTTGGGTCTGGTGTTCTGACAGTGGGATGTTTGGTCTGGGGTTCTGACAGTGGGATGTTGGGTATGGGGTCTGACAGTGGGATGTTGGGTCCAGGGTCTGACAGTGGGACATTGGGTCAGGGGTCTGAAAGTGGAATGTTGGGTCAGTGGTCTGACAGTGGGACATTGGGCCAGGGGTCTGACTGTGAGATGTTGGGTCAGGGGTCTGACAGTGGGACATTGGGTCGGGGGTCTGACAATGGGGTGTTGGGTCTGGGGTCTGACAGTGGGACATTGGGTCAGGGGTCTGACAGTGGGAAATTGGATCAGGGGTCTGACAGTGGGACATTGGGTCAGGGGTCTGACAGTGGGACATTGGGTCTGGGCTCTGTCAGTGTGATGTTGTGTCAGGAGTCTGACAGTGGGATGTTGAGTCAGGGGTCTGACAGAGGGACATTGGGTCAGGGGTCTTATAGGGGGATGTTGGGTCAGGGGTCTGACATTGGGACATTGGGTCAGGGGTCTGACAGTGGGATGTTGGGTCAGGGGTCTGACAGAGGGACATTGGGTCAGGGTCTGACAGTGGGATTTTGGATCGGGGTCTGACAGTGGGAAATTGGGTCTGGGGTCTGACAGTGGGACATTGTGTCAGGGGTCTGACAGTGGGACATTGTGTCAGGGGTCTGACAGTGGGACATTGTGTCAGGGGCCTGACAGTGGGACATTGGGTCTGGGGCCTGACAGTGGTACATTGGGTCAGGGGTCTGACAGTGGGAAATTGGGTCTGGGGTCTGACAGTGGGACATTGGGTCAGGGGTCTGACAGTGGGACATTGGGTCAGGGGTCTGACAGTGGGACATTGGGTCAGGGGTCTGACAGTGGGATGTTGGATCTGGGCTCTGACAGTGGGACATTGGGTCAGGGGTCTGACAGTGGGACATTGGGTCTGGGGTCTGACAGTGGGATGTTGGGTATGGGGTCTGACAGTGGGATGTTGGGTCTGGGGTTCTGACAGTGGGATGTTCGGTCCTGGGTCTGACAGTGGGATGTTGGGTCAGGGCTCTCTCAGAGCGATGTTGGGTCAGGAGTCTGACAGTGGGATGTTGGGTCAGGGACCTGACAGTGGGACATTGTGTCAGGGGCCTGACAGTGGACTGTTGGGTCGGGGTCTGACAGTGGGACATTGGGTCAGGGGTCTGACAGTGGGATGTTGGGTCGGGGTCTGACAGTGGGCGTTGGGTCAGGGGTCTGTCAGTGGGATGTTGGGTCGGGGTCTGATAGTGGGACGTTGGGCCAGGAGTCTGACAGTGGGACGTTGGGTCAGGGGTCTGACAGTGGGACATTGGGTCAGGGGTCTGACAGTGGGACATTGGGTCAGGGGTCTGACAGTGGGATGTTGGGTCAGAGGTCTGACAGAGGGGACAGTGATCTGGTTTGACTGTGAGGCAGAATGGCTACTCTTGTTATGTCCTGAAACCAATATTCTGAATGATGGTAATCACCATGTAAACAACACCAGACATAGTGAAACCGATGAATTTATTTGCACCAGCACAGAGATAGAGATATGTTTGTGTAAACCGAAAATCACACAAATACCTCTTCGTACGTATTACTCAGAACAGACAAATCATAGGACATGCTTCAAAACAAGCCAGCAGAAAATTGCTTCAAATTGTTATGATTGCATTACTGTCCGATACCAGACTGTAACACCACAGGGCCACACAGCAGTGAGGTGCAGCGCGCTCTGATATATGTAAAACACCGTGACAGTCACTGATCCCCCCGATGCTGTAACACACCGTGACTGTCACTACTCCCCCTGATACTGTAACACACCGTGACAGTCACTGATCCCCTGACACTAACACACCATGACAGTCACTGCTCCCCCCGATACTGTAACACACCGTGACTGTCACTGTTCCCCCTGATGCTGTAACACACCGTGACAGTCACTGCTCCCCTGATACTGTAACAAACCGTGACAGTCACTGATCCCCCCGATGCTGTAACACACCGTGACTGTCACTACTCCCCCTGATACTGTAACACACCGTGACAGTCACTGATCCCCTGACACTGTAACATACCATGACAGTCACTGCTCCCCCCGATACTGCAACACACCGTGACTGTCATTGTTCCCCCTGATGCTGTAACACACCGTGACAGTCACTGCTCCCCTGATACTGTAACAAACCGTGACAGTCACTGATCCCCCCGATGCTGTAACACACCGTGACAGTCACTGCTCCCCCTGATACGGTAACATACCGTGACAGTCACTGCTCCCCCCGATACTGTAACAAACCGTGACAGTCACTGCTCCCCCTGATAAAGTAACACACCGTGACAGTCACTGCTCCACCTGATACTGTAACACACCGTGACAGTCACTGCTCCCGCTGATACTGTAACAAACCATGACAGTCACTGATCCCCCTGATACTGTAACATACCGTGACAGTCACTGCTCCACCTGATACTGCAACACACCGTGACAGTCACTGCTCCCCCTGATACTGTAACACCCCGTGACAGTCACTGCTCCCCCGATTCGGTAAGACCCCGTGACAGTCACTGCTCCCCCCGATATTGTAACACCCTGTGACAGTTACTGCTACCCCTGATACTGTAACACCCCGTGACAGTCACTGCTCCCCCTGATACTGTAACACCCCATGACAGTCACTGCTCCCCCTCACACTGTAACCCACCGTGACAGTCACTGATCCCCGTGATACTGTAATACAACGTGACAGTCACTGCTCCCCCTGATACTGTAACACACCGTGACAGTCACTGGTCCCCCTGATACTGTAACACACTGTGACAGTCACTGCTCCCCCTGATACTGTAACACACAGTGACAGTCACTGCTCCCCCTGATTCTGTAACACACGGTGACAGTCACTGCTCCCCCGATACTGTAACACCCCGTGACAGTCAATGCTCCCCCGATATTGTAACACACCGTGACAGACACTGCTCCCCCTGATACTGGAACACCCCGTGACAGACACTGCTCCCCCTGATATTGTAACATACTGTGACAGTCACTGCTCCCCCTGAAACTGTAACACACCTTGACTGTCACTGCTCCCTCTGATACTGTAACACACCGTGACAGTCACTGCTTCCGCCTGATACTGTAACACACCGTAACTGTCAATTCTCACCCTGACACTGTAACACACTGTGAGAGTCACGGCTCCCCCTGATACTGTAACACACCGTGACAGTCACTGCTCCATGATAATGTAACACACCGTGACAGTCACTGCTCCCCCTAATACTGTAACACACCGTGACAGTCACTGCTCCCCCTGATACTGTAACACACAGTGACAGTCACTGCTCTAACCTGATACTGTAACACACCGTGACAGTCACTGCTCCCCCGATACTGTAACACACCGTGACAGCCACTGCTGTAATCGGATACGGTAACACACCGTGACAGTCACTGCTCCCCCGATACTGTAACACGCCATACAGTCATTGCTCCCCCTGATACTGTAACACACCATGACAGTCACAGCTCCCCCTGATACTGTAACACATTGTGACAGTCACTGCTCCCCCAGATACTGTAACGCACCGTGACAGTCACTGCTTCCGCCTGATACTGTAACACACCGTAACTGTCAATTCTCACCCTGACACTGTAACACACTGTGAGAGTCACGGCTCCCCCTGATACTGTAACACACCGTGACAGTCACTGCTCCACCTGATACTGTAACACACCGTGACAGTCACTGCTCCCGCTGATACTGTAACAAACCATGACAGTCACTGATCCCCCTGATACTGTAACATACCGTGACAGTCACTGCTCCACCTGATACTGCAACACACCGTGACAGTCACTGCTCCCCCTGATACTGTAACACCCCGTGACAGTCACTGCTCCCCCGATTCGGTAAGACCCCGTGACAGTCACTGCTCCCCCCGATATTGTAACACCCTGTGACAGTTACTGCTACCCCTGATACTGTAACACCCCGTGACAGTCACTGCTCCCCCTGATACTGTAACACCCCATGACAGTCACTGCTCCCCCTCACACTGTAACCCACCGTGACAGTCACTGATCCCCGTGATACTGTAATACAACGTGACAGTCACTGCTCCCCCTGATACTGTAACACACCGTGACAGTCACTGGTCCCCCTGATACTGTAACACACTGTGACAGTCACTGCTCCCCCTGATACTGTAACACACAGTGACAGTCACTGCTCCCCCTGATTCTGTAACACACGGTGACAGTCACTGCTCCCCCGATACTGTAACACCCCGTGACAGTCAATGCTCCCCCGATATTGTAACACACCGTGACAGACACTGCTCCCCCTGATACTGGAACACCCCGTGACAGACACTGCTCCCCCTGATATTGTAACATACTGTGACAGTCACTGCTCCCCCTGAAACTGTAACACACCTTGACTGTCACTGCTCCCTCTGATACTGTAACACACCGTGACAGTCACTGCTTCCGCCTGATACTGTAACACACCGTAACTGTCAATTCTCACCCTGACACTGTAACACACTGTGAGAGGCACGGCTCCCCCTGATACTGTAACACACCGTGACAGTCACTGCTCCATGATAATGTAACACACCGTGACAGTCACTGCTCCCCCTAATACTGTAACACACCGTGACAGTCACTGCTCCCCCTGATACTGTAACACACAGTGACAGTCACTGCTCTAACCTGATACTGTAACACACCGTGACAGTCACTGCTCCCCCGATACTGTAACACACCGTGACAGCCACTGCTGTAATCGGATACGGTAACACACCGTGACAGTCACTGCTCCCCCGATACTGTAACACGACATACAGTCATTGCTCCCCCTGATACTGTAACACACCATGACAGTCACAGCTCCCCCTGATACTGTAACACATTGTGACAGTCACTGCTCCCCCAGATACTGTAACGCACCGTGACAGTCACTGCTTCCGCCTGATACTGTAACACACCGTAACTGTCAATTCTCACCCTGACACTGTAACACACTGTGAGAGTCACGGCTCCCCCTGATACTGTAACACACCGTGACAGTCACTGCTCCATGATAATGTAACACACCGTGACAGTCACTGCTCCCCCTGATACTGTAACACACAGTGACAGTCACTGCTCTAACCTGATACTGTAACACACCGTGACAGTCACTGCTCCCCCGATACTGTAACACACCGTGACAGCCACTGCTGTAATCGGATACGGTAACACACCGTGACAGTCACTGCTCCCCCGATACTGTAACACGCCGTTACAGTCATTGCTCCCCCTGATACTGTAACACACCATGACAGTCACTGCTCCCCCTGATACTGTAACACATTGTGACAGTCACTGCTCCCCCAGATACTGTAATGCACCGTGACAGTCACTGCTCCCCCGATACTGTAACACACCGTGACAGTCACTGCTCCCCCTGATACTGTAACACACCGTGACAGTCACTGTTTCCCCGATACTGTAACACACCGTGACAGTTACTGAACCCCCTGATACTGCAACACCCCATGACAGTCACTGCTCCACCCGACAATGTAACACACCGTTACTGTCACTGCTCCCCCTAATACTGTAACACACCGTGACAGTCATTGCTCCCCCCGATACTGTAACACACCGTGGCAGTCACTGATCCCCCTGATACTGTAACACACCGAGAATGTCACTGCTCCCCCGGATACTGTAACACACCTTGACAGTCATTGCTCCCCCTGATACTGTAACACACCGTGACAGTCACTGCTCCCCCTGATACTGTAACGCACCGTGACAGTCACTGTTCCCCGATACTGTAACACACCGTGACAGGCACTGCTCCCCCTAATACTGTAACACACCGTGACAGTCACTGCTCTAACCTGATACGATAACACACAGTGACAGTCACTGCTCCCCCAATACTGTAACACACCGTGACAGTCACTGCTCCCTCCGATACTGTCACACGCCGTGACAGTCACTGCTCCCCCTCATACTGTAACACACCGTGACAGCCACTGCTCCCCCGATACTTTAACACACCGTAAGAGTCACTGCTCCCCCTCATACTGTAACACAATGTGACAGTCACTGCTCCCCCAGATACTGTAACACACCGTGACAGTCACTACTCCCCATGATACTGTAACACACCGTGACAGTCACTGCTCCCCCTGATACTGTAACACACCGTGAGAGTCACTGCTCCCCCTGATTCTGTAACACCCCGTGACAGTCACTGCTCCGCCGATACTGTAACACCCCGTGACAGTCACTGCTCCCCCTGATAATGTAACACACTCTGACAGTCACTGCTCCCCCTGATAATGTAACACACTGTGACAGTCATTGCACCCACCTACACTGTAACACACCGTGACTGTCACTGATCCCCCTGATACTGTAACACACTTTGACAGTCACTGCTCCCCCCGATACTGTAACACACCGTGACAGTCACTGCTCCCCTGATACTGTAACACACCGTGACAGTCACTGCTTCCCCTGATACTGTAACACACCATGACAGTCACTGCTCCCCCTGATACTGTAACACACCGTGACAGTTTCCGCTCCTCCCTGATACTGTAACATACCATGACAGTCACTGCTCCATCTGATACTGTAACACACCGTGACAGTCACTGCTCCCCCTGATACTGTAACTCACCGTGACAGTCATTGCTCACCCTGATAATGTAACACACCGTGACAGTCACTGCACCCCCTGATACTATAACACACTTTGACAGTCACTGCTCCCCCCGATACTGTAACACACCGTGACAGTCACTGCTCCCCTGATACTGTAACACACCGTGACAGTCACTGCTCCCCCTGATAATGTAACACACCGTGACAGTCACTGCACCCCCTGATACTATAACACACTTTGACAGTCACTGCTCCCCCCGATACTGTAACACACCGTGACAGTCACTGCTCCCCTGATACTGTAACACACCGTGACAGTCACTGCTCCCCCTGATACTGTAACACACCGTGACAGTCACTGCTCCCCCTGATACTGTAGCATACCGTGACAGTCACTGCTCCGCCTTATACTGTAACACCCCGTGACAGTCACTGCTCCCCCTGATTCTGTAACACACCGTGACATTCACTGCTTCCTGATACTTTAACACACCGTGACAGTCACTGCTCCCCCCGATGCTGTAACACAACATGACAGTCACTGCTTCCCCCTGAAACAGTAACACACCGTGACAGTCACTGCTCACCCTGATACTGTAACACACCGTGACAGTAACAGCTCCCGCTGATACTGTAACACACCGTGACAGTCACTTCTCCCCTTACAATGTAACAGACCATGAGAGACACTGCTCGCCCTGATACTGTAACATACCGTGACAGTCACTGCTCCCCCTGATACTGGAACACACCATGACTGTCACTGCTCCCCCTGATACTGTAACACACCGTGACAGTCACTGCTTCCCCTGATACTGTAACACACCGTGACATTCACTGCTCCCCTGATAATGTAACACACCGTGACAGTCACTGCTCCCCCAGATTCTGTAACACACCGTGACAGTCACTGCTCCCCCTGATACTGGAACACACCATGACTGTCACTGCTCCCCCTGATACTGTAACACACCGTGACAGTCACTGTTCCCCCTGATACTGTAACACACCCTGATAGTCACTGCTCCCCGATACTGTAACACACCGTGACAGTCACTGAACCCCCTGATACTATAACACACGGTGACAGTCACTGCTCCCCCGATATTTTAACACACCGTCACAGTCACTGCTCCCCCGATACTGTAACACACCGTGACAGTCACTGCTCCCCGATACTGTAACACACCGTGACAGTCACTGCTCCCCCTGATACTGTAACACACCGTGACAGTCACTGCTCCCCCGATACTGTAACACACCGTGACAGTCACTGCTCCCCCGATACTGTAACCCACCGTGACAGTCACTGCTCCCCCGATAATGTAACACACCGTGACAGTCACTGCACTCCCTGATACTATAACACACCGTTACAGTTACTGCTTCCCTCTATACTGTAACACACCGTGACAGTCACTGCTCCCCATGATACTGTCACACACTGTTACAGTCACTGCTCCCCTGATACTGTAACACACCATGACAGTCACTGCTCCCGCTGATACTGTAACACCCCGTGACAGTCACTGCTCCCCTGGTACTGTAACACCCCGTGACAGTCACTGCTCCCCCTGATACTGTAACACCCCATGACAGTCACTGCTCCCCTGATACTGTAACACACCGTGACAGTCACTGCTCCCCCTGATTCTGTAACACACCGTGACATTCACTGCTTCCTGATACTTTAACACACCGTGACAGTCACTGCTCCCCCTGATAATGTAACACACTGTGACAGTCATTGCACCCACCTACACTGTAACACACCGTGACTGTCACTGATCCCCCTGATACTGTAACACACTTTGACAGTCACTGCTCCCCCCGATACTGTAACACACCGTGACAGTCACTGCTCCCCTGATACTGTAACACACCGTGACAGTCACTGCTCCCCTGATACTGTAACACACCGTGACAGTCACTGCTCCCCCTGATTCTGTAACACACCGTGACATTCACTGCTTCCTGATACTTTAACACACCGTGACAGTCACTGCTCCCCCCGATGCTGTAACACAACATGACAGTCACTGCTTCCCCCTGAAAAAGTAACACACCGTGACAGTCACTGCTCCCCCTGATACTGTAACACACCGTGACAGTCACTGCCCCCCTTGATACTGTAACACACCGTGACAGTCACTGCTCCCCCTGATACTGTAACACACCGTGACAGTCACTGCCCCCCTTGATACTGTAACACACCGTGACAGTCACTGCTCCCCGATACTGTAACACACCGTGACAGTCACTGATCCCTCTGATACTGTAACACCCCGTGACAGTCACTGATCCCTCTGATACTTTAACACATCATGACAGTCACTGCTCCCCCAACACTGGAATACACCGTGACAGTCACTGCTCCCCCTGATACTGTAACACATCATGACAGTCACTGGTCCCCCTGATACTGTAACACCCCGTGACAGTCACTGCTCCCCTGATACTGTAACACCCCGTGACAGTCACTGCTCCCCCGAATACTGTAACACCCCGTGACAGTCACTGCTCCCTTGATACTGTAACACACCGTGACAGTGACTGCACCCCTGATACTGTAACACACTTTGACAGTGATTGCTCTCCAAGATACTGTAACACACCGTGACAGTCACTGCTCCCCCTGATACTGTAACGCACCGTGACAGTCACTGTTCCCCGATACTGTAACACACCGTGACAGGCACTGCTCCCCCTAATACTGTAACACACCGTGACAGTCACTGCTCCCCCTGATTCTGTAACACACCGTGACAGTCACTGCTCCCCCTGATACTGGAACACACCATGACTGTCACTGCTCCCCCTGATACTGTAACACACCGTGACAGTCACTGTTCCCCCTGATACTGTAACACACCCTGATAGTCACTGCTCACCCGGATTCTGTAACACACCGTGACAGTCACTGAACCCCCTGATACTATAACACACGGTGACAGTCACTGCTCCCCCTGATATTTTAACACACCGTCACAGTCACTGCTCCCCCGATACTGTAACACACCGTGACAGTCACTGCTCCCCGATACTGCAACACACCGTGACAGTCACTGCTCCCCCTGATACTGTATAACACCGTGACAGTCACTGATCCCCCGATACTGTAACACACCGTGACAGTCACTGCTCCCCCGATAATGTAACACACCGTGACAGTCACTGCACTCCCTGATACTATAACACACCGTTACAGTTACTGCTTCCCTCTATACTGTAACACACCGTGACAGTCACTGCTCCCCATGATACTGTCACACACTGTTACAGTCACTGCTCCCCTGATACTGTAACACACCGTGACAGTCACTGCTCCCGCTGATACTGTAACACCCCATGACAGTCACTGCTCCCCTGGTACTGTAACACCCCGTGACAGTCACTGCTCCCCCTGATACTGTAACACCCCATGACAGTCACTGCTCCCCTGATACTGTAACACACCGTGACAGTCACTGCTTCCCCTGATACTGTAACACACCGTGACAGTCACTGCTCCCCCTGATACTGTAACACACCGTGACAGTTTCCGCTCCTCCCTGATACTGTAACATACCATGACAGTCACTGCTCCATCTGATACTGTAACACACCGTGACAGTCACTGCTCCCCCTGATACTGTAACACACCGTGACAGTCACTGCCCCCCTTGATACTGTAACACACCGTGACAGTCACTGCTCCCCCTGATACTGTAACACACCGTGACAGTCACTGCCCCCCTTGATACTGTAACACACCGTGACAGTCACTGCTCCCCGATACTGTAACACACCGTGACAGTCACTGATCCCTCTGATACTGTAACACCCCGTGACAGTCACTGCTCCCCGATACTTTAACACATCATGACAGTCACTGCTCCCCCAACACTGTAATACACCGTGACAGTCACTGCTCCCCCTGATACTGTAACACATCATGACAGTCACTGGTCCCCCTGATACTGTAACACCCCGTGACAGTCACTGCTCCCCTGATACTGTAACACCCCGTGACAGTCACTGCTCCCCCGAATACTGTAACACCCCGTGACAGTCACTGCTCCCTTGATACTGTAACACACCGTGACAGTGACTGCACCCCTGATACTGTAACACACTTTGACAGTGATTGCTCTCCAAGATACTGTAACACACCGTGACAGTCACTGCTCCCCATGATACTGTAACACACCGTGACAGTCACTGCTCCCGCTGATACTGTAACACACTGTGACAGTCACTGCTCCCCTGATACTGTAACACACCGTGACAGTCACAGCTCCCCTGATACTGTAACACACCATGACAGTCACTGCTCCCCCTGATACTGTAACACACCATGACTGTCACTGCTCCCCCTGATACTGTAACACACCGTGACAGTCACTTCTACCCCTGATACTTTAATACACCATGACAGTCACTGCTCCCCCTGATACTGTAACACCCCGTGACAGTCACTGCTCCCCTGATACTGTAACACACCGTGACAGTCACTGCTCCCCTGATACTGTAACACCCCGTGACAGTCACTGCTCCCCTGATACTGTAACACACCGTGACAGTAACTGCTCCCCCAATACTGTAACACACCGTGACAGTCACTGCTCCCGCTGATACTGTAACACCCCATGACAGTCACTGCTCCCCTGGTACTGTAACACCCCGTGACTGTCACTGCTCCCCCTGATACTGTAACACCCCGTGACAGTCACTGCTCCCCTGATACTGTAACACACTGTGACAGTCACTGCTCCCCCTGATACTGTAACACACCATGACAGTCATTGCTCACCAGATACTGTAACACACCGTGACAGTCACTGCTCCCCCTGATAATGTAACACACCGTGACAGTCACTGCACCCCCTGATAATATAACACACCGAGACAGTCACTGCTTCCCCCTATACTGTAACACACCGTGGCAGTCACTGCTCCCCATGATACTGTTACACACTGCTACAGTCACTGCTCCCCGATACTGTAACACACCGTGGCAGTCACTGCTCCCGCTATACTGTAAACCCCATGACACTCACTGCTCCCCTGGTACTGTAACACCCCGTGACAGACACTGCTCACCCGATACTTTAACACATCATGACAGTCACTGCTCCCCCTGATACTGTAACACACCATGACCGTCACTACTCCCCCTGATACTGTAACCCACCGTTACAGTCACTTCTCCACTAACAATGTAACTGACCGTGACAGTCACTGTCCTCCCTGATACTGTAACACACCGTGACAGTCACTGCACTCCCTGATACTATAACACACCGTTACAGTTACTGCTTCCCTCTATACTGTAACACACCGTGACAGTCACTGCTCCCCATGATACTGTCACACACTGTTACAGTCACTGCTCCCCTGATACTGTAACACACCGTGACAGTCACTGCTCCCGCTGATACTGTAACACCCCATGACAGTCACTGCTCCCCTGGTACTGTAACACCCCGTGACAGTCACTGCTCCCCCTGATACTGTAACACCCCATGACAGTCACTGCTCCCCTGATACTGTAACACACCGTGACAGTCACTGCTTCCCCTGATACTGTAACACACCGTGACAGTCACTGCTCCCCCTGATACTGTAACACACCGTGACAGTTTCCGCTCCTCCCTGATACTGTAACATACCATGACAGTCACTGCTCCATCTGATACTGTAACACACCGTGACAGTCACTGCTCCCCCTGATACTGTAACACACCGTGACAGTCACTGCCCCCCTTGATACTGTAACACACCGTGACAGTCACTGCTCCCCCTGATACTGTAACACACCGTGACAGTCACTGCCCCCCTTGATACTGTAACACACCGTGACAGTCACTGCTCCCCGATACTGTAACACACCGTGACTGTCACTGATCCCTCTGATACTGTAACACCCCGTGACAGTCACTGCTCCCCGATACTTTAACACATCATGACAGTCACTGCTCCCCCAACACTGTAATACACCGTGACAGTCACTGCTCCCCCTGATACTGTAACACATCATGACAGTCACTGGTCCCCCTGATACTGTAACACCCCGTGACAGTCACTGCTCCCCTGATACTGTAACACCCCGTGACAGTCACTGCTCCCCCGAATACTGTAACACCCCGTGACAGTCACTGCTCCCTTGATACTGTAACACACCGTGACAGTGACTGCACCCCTGATACTGTAACACACTTTGACAGTGATTGCTCTCCAAGATACTGTAACACACCGTGACAGTCACTGCTCCCCATGATACTGTAACACACCGTGACAGTCACTGCTCCCGCTGATACTGTAACACACTGTGACAGTCACTGCTCCCCTGATACTGTAACACACCGTGACAGTCACAGCTCCCCTGATACTGTAACACACCATGACAGTCACTGCTCCCCCTGATACTGTAACACACCGTGACAGTCACTTCTACCCCTGATACTTTAATACACCATGACAGTCACTGCTCCCCCTGATACTGTAACACCCCGTGACAGTCACTGCTCCCCTGATACTGTAACACACCGTGACAGTCACTGCTCCCCTGATACTGTAACACCCCGTGACAGTCACTGCTCCCCTGATACTGTAACACACCGTGACAGTAACTGCTCCCCCAATACTGTAACACACCGTGACAGTCACTGCTCCCGCTGATACTGTAACACCCCATGACAGTCACTGCTCCCCTGGTACTGTAACACCCCGTGACTGTCACTGCTCCCCCTGATACTGTAACACCCCGTGACAGTCACTGCTCCCCTGATACTGTAACACACCGTGACAGTCACTGCTCCCCCTGATACTGTAACACACCATGACAGTCATTGCTCACCAGATACTGTAACACACCGTGACAGTCACTGCTCCCCCTGATAATGTAACACACCGTGACAGTCACTGCACCCCCTGATAATATAACACACCGAGACAGTCACTGCTTCCCCCTATACTGTAACACACCGTGGCAGTCACTGCTCCCCATGATACTGTTACACACTGCTACAGTCACTGCTCCCCGATACTGTAACACACCGTGGCAGTCACTGCTCCCGCTATACTGTAAACCCCATGACACTCACTGCTCCCCTGGTACTGTAACACCCCGTGACAGACACTGCTCACCCGATACTTTAACACATCATGACAGTCACTGCTCCCCCTGATACTGTAACACACCATGACCGTCACTACTCCCCCTGATACTGTAACCCACCGTTACAGTCACTTCTCCACTAACAATGTAACTGACCGTGACAGTCACTGTCCTCCCTGATACTGTAACACACCGTGACATTCACTGCTCCCCCTGATACTGTAACACACCATGACAGTCACTGCTCCCCCTGATACTGTTACACACCGTGACAGTCACTGATCCCCAGGATACTGTAACATAACGTGACAGTCACTGCTCCCCGATACTGTAACACATCATGACAGTCACTGCTCCCCCGACACTGTTACACCGTGACAGTCACTGCTCCCCCGATACTGTAACGCATCATGACAGTCACTGCTCCCCCGATACTGTAACCCACCGTGACAGTCACTGCTCCCCCGATAATGTAACACACCGTGACAGTCACTGCACTCCCTGATACTATAACACACCGTTACAGTTACTGCTTCCCTCTATACTGTAACACACCGTGACAGTCACTGCTCCCCATGATACTGTCACACACTGTTACAGTCACTGCTCCCCTGATACTGTAACACACCGTGACAGTCACTGCTCCCCCGATACTGTAACACACCATGACAGTCACTGCTCCCGCTGATACTGTAACACCCCGTGACAGTCACTGCTCCCCTGGTACTGTAACACCCCGTGACAGTCACTGCTCCCCCTGATACTGTAACACCCCATGACAGTCACTGCTCCCCTGATACTGTAACCCACCGTGACAGTCACTGCTTCCCCTGATACTGTAACACACCGTGATAGTCACTGCTCCCCCTGATTCTGTAACACACCGTGACAGTCACTGTTCCCCCTGATACTGTAACACACCGTGACAGTCACTGCTTCCCCTGATACTGTAACACACCGTGACAGTCACTGCTCCCCCTGATTCTGTAACACACCGTGACATTCACTGCTTCCTGATACTTTAACACACCGTGACAGTCACTGCTCCCCCCGATGCTGTAACACAACATGACAGTCACTGCTTCCCCCTGAAACAGTAACACACCGTGACAGTCACTGCTCACCCTGATACTGTAACACATCGTGACAGTCACAGCTCCCCCTGATACTGTAACACACCGTGACAGTCACTTCTCCCCTTACAATGTAACAGACCATGAGAGACACTGCTCCCCCTGATACTGTAACACACCGTGATAGTCACTGCTCGCCCTGATACTGTAACATACCGTGACAGTCACTGCTCCCCCTGATACTGGAACACACCATGACTGTCACTGCTCCCCCTGATACTGTAACACACCGTGACAGTCACTGCTTCCCCTGATACTGTAACACACCGTGACATTCACTGCTCCCCTGATACTGTAACACACCGTGACAGTCACTGCTCCCCCTGATACTGTAACACACCGTGACAGTTTCCGCTCCTCCCTGATACTGTAACATACCATGACAGTCACTGCTCCATCTGATACTGTAACACACCGTGACAGTCACTGCTCCCCTTGATACTGTAACACACCGTGACAGTCACTGCCCCCCTTGATACTGTAACACACCGTGACAGTCACTGCTCCCCCTGATACTGTAACACACCGTGACAGTCACTGCCCCCCTTGATACTGTAACACACCGTGACAGTCACTGCTCCCCGATACTGTAACACACCGTGACAGTCACTGATCCCTCTGATACTGTAACACCCCGTGACAGTCACTGATCCCTCTGATACTTTAACACATCATGACAGTCACTGCTCCCCCAACACTGTAATACACCGTGACAGTCACTGCTCCCCCTGATACTGTAACACATCATGACAGTCACTGGTCCCCCTGATACTGTAACACCCCGTGACAGTCACTGCTCCCCTGATACTGTAACACCCCGTGACAGTCACTGCTCCCCCGAATACTGTAACACCCCGTGACAGTCACTGCTCCCTTGATACTGTAACACACCGTGACAGTGACTGCACCCCTGATACTGTAACACACTTTGACAGTGATTGCTCTCCAAGATACGGTAACACACCGTGACAGTCACTGCTCCCCATGATACTGTAACACACCGTGACAGTCACTGCTCCCGCTGATACTGTAACACACTGTGACAGTCACTGCTCCCCTGATACTGTAACACACCGTGACAGTCACAGCTCCCCTGATACTGTAACACACCATGACAGTCACTGCTCCCCCTGATACTGTAACACACCATGACTGTCACTGCTCCCCCTGATACTGTAACACACCGTGACAGTCACTTCTACCCCTGATACTTTAATACACCGTGACAGTCACTGCTCCCCCTGATACTGTAACACCCCGTGACAGTCACTGCTCCCCTGATACTGTAACACACCGTGACAGTCACTGCTCCCGATATTGCAACACACCGTGACAGTAACTGCTCCCCCAATACTGTAACACACCGTGACAGTCACTGCTCCCGCTGATACTGTAACACCCCGTGACAGTCACTGCTCCCCTGATACTGTAACACACCGTGACAGTCACTGCTCCCCCTGATACTGTAACACACCGTGACAGTCACTGCTCCCGCTGATACTGTAACACCCCGTGACAGTCACTGCTCCCCTGATACTGTAACACACCATGACAGTCATTGCTCACCAGATACTGTAACACACCGTGACAGTCACTGCTCCCCCTGATAATGTAACACACCGTGACAGTCACTGCACCCCCTGATAATATAACACACCGAGACAGTCACTGCTTCCCCCTATACTGTAACACACCGTGGCAGTCACTGCTCCCCATGATACTGTAACACACTGCTACAGTCACTGCTCCCCGATACTGTAACACACCGTGGCAGTCACTGCTCCCGCTATACTGTAAACCCCATGACACTCACTGCTCCCCTGGTACTGTAACACCCCGTGACAGACACTGCTCACCCGATACTTTAACACATCATGACAGTCACTGCTCCCCCTGATACTGTAACACACCATGACCGTCACTACTCCCCCTGATACTGTAACCCACCGTTACAGTCACTTCTCCACTAACAATGTAACTGACCGTGACAGTCACTGTCCTCCCTGATACTGTAACACACCGTGACATTCACTGCTCCCCCTGATACTGTAACACACCATGACAGTCACTGCTCCCCCTGATACTGTTACACACCGTGACAGTCACTGATCCCCAGGATACTGTAACATAACGTGACAGTCACTGCTCCCCGATACTGTAACACATCATGACAGTCACTGCTCCCCCGACACTGTTACACCGTGACAGTCACTGCTCCCCCGATACTGTAACGCATCATGACAGTCACTGCTCCCCCTGATGCTGTAACACACCATGACAGTCACTGCTCCCGATATTGCAACACACCGTGACAGTCACTGCTCCCCCAATACTGTAACACCCCGTGACAGTCACTGCTCCCCCTGATACTGTAACACACCATGACTGTCACTGCTCCCCCTGATACTGTAACACACCATGACTGTCACTGCTCCCCCTGATACTGTAACACACCGTGACAGTCACTGCTCCCCTGATACTGTAACACACCGTGACAGTCACTGCTCCCCTGATACTGTAACATCCCGTGACAGTCACTGCTCCCCCGATACTGTAACACCCCGTGACAGTCACTGCTCCCCTGATACTGTAACACACCGTGACAGTAACTGCTCCCCTGATACTGTAACACACCGTGACAGTCACTGCTCCCGCTGATACTGTAACACCCCATGACAGTCACTGCTCCCCTGGTACTGTAACACCCCGTGACTGTCACTGCTCCCCCTGATACTGTAACACCCCGTGACAGTCACTGCTCCCCTGATACTGTAACACACCGTGACAGTCACTGCTCACCAGATACTGTAACACACCGTGACAGTCACTGCTCCCCCTGATAATGTAACACACCGTGACAGTCACTGCACCCCCTGATAATATAACACACCGAGACAGTCACTGCTTCCCCCTATACTGTAACACACCGTGGCAGTCACTGCTCCCCATGATACTGTAACACACTGCTACAGTCACTGCTCCCCGATACTGTAACACACCGTGGCAGTCACTGCTCCCGCTATACTGTAAACCCCATGACACTCACTGCTCCCCTGGTACATGTAACACCCCGTGACAGACACTGCTCACCCGATACTTTAACACATCATGACAGTCACTGCTCCCCCTGATACTGTAACACACCATGACCGTCACTACTCCCCCTGATACTGTAACCCACCGTTACAGTCACTTCTCCACTAACAATGTAACTGACCGTGACAGTCACTGTCCTCCCTGATACTGTAACACACCGTGACATTCACTGCTCCCCCTGATACTGTAACACACCATGACTGTCACTGCTCCCCCTGATACTGTTACACACCGTGACAGTCACTGATCCCCAGGATACTGTAACATAACGTGACAGTCACTGCTCCCCGATACTGTAACACATCATGACAGTCACTGCTCCCCCGACACTGTTACACCGTGACAGTCACTGCTCCCCCGATACTGTAACGCATCATGACAGTCACTGCTCCCCCTGATGCTGTAACACACCATGACAGTCACTGCTCCCGATATTGCAACACACCGTGACAGTCACTGCTCCCCCAATACTGTAACACCCCGTGACAGTCACTGCCCCCTTGATACTGTAACACCCCGTGACAGTCACTGCTCCCCGATACTGTAACACACCGTGACAGTCACTGATCCATCTGATACAGTAACACCCCGTGACAGTCACTGCTCCCCGATACTGTAACACATCATGACAGTCACTGCTCCCCCAATACTGTAACACACCGTGACAGTCACTGCTCCCCCGATACTGTAACACATCATGACCGTCACTGGTACCCCTGATGCTGTAACACACCGTGACAGTCACATCTCCCCTAACAATGTAACAGACCGTGAGAGACACTGCTCCCCCTGATGCTGTAACACACCGTGACAGTCACTGCTCACCCTGATACTGTAACATATCGTGACAGTCACTGCTCCCCTGATACTGTAACACACCGTGACAGTCACTGCTCCCCCTGATGCTGTAACACACCATGACAGTCATTGCTCGCCTGATACTGTAACACACCGTGGCAGTCACTGCTCCCGCTATACTGTAAACCCCATGACACTCACTGCTCCCCTGGTACTGTAACACACCGTGACAGTCACTGCTCCCCCTGATACTGTAACACCCCGTGACAGACACTGCTCACCCGATACTTTAACACATCATGACAGTCACTGCTCCCCCTGATACTGTAACACACCATGACCGTCACTACTCCCCCTGATACTGTAACCCACCGTTACAGTCACTTCTCCACTAACAATGTAACTGACCGTGACATTCACTGCTCCCCCTGATACTGTAACACACCATGACAGTCACTGCTCCCCCTGATACTGTTACACACCGTGACAGTCACTGATCCCCAGGATACTGTAACATAACGTGACAGTCACTGCTCCCCGATACTGTAACACATCATGACAGTCACTGCTCCCCCGACACTGTTACACCGTGACAGTCACTGCTCCCCCGATACTGTAACGCATCATGACAGTCACTGCTCCCCCTGATGCTGTAACACACCATGACAGTCACTGCTCCCGATATTGCAACACACCGTGACAGTCACTGCTCCCCCAATACTGTAACACCCCGTGACAGTCACTGCCCCCTTGATACTGTAACACCCCGTGACAGTCACTGCTCCCCGATACTGTAACACACCGTGACAGTCACTGATCCATCTGATACAGTAACACCCCGTGACAGTCACTGCTCCCCGATACTGTAACACATCATGACAGTCACTGCTCCCCCAATACTGTAACACACCGTGACAGTCACTGCTCCCCCGATACTGTAACACCTCATGACCGTCACTGGTACCCCGATGCTGTAACACACCGTGACAGTCACATCTCCCCTAACAATGTAACAGACCGTGAGAGACACTGCTCCCCCTGATGCTGTAACACACCGTGACAGTCACTGCTCACCCTGATACTGTAACATACCGTGACAGTCACTGCTCCCCTGATACTGTAACACACCGTGACAGTCACTGCTCCCCCTGATGCTGTAACACACCATGACAGTCATTGCTCGCCTGATACTGTAACACACCGTGACAGTCAATGCTCCCCCTGATACTGTAACACACCATGACCGTCACTACTCCCCCTGATACTGTAACCCACCGTTACAGTCACTTCTCCACTAACAATGTAACTGACCGTGACAGTCACTGTTCTCCCTGATACTGTAACACACCGTGACAGTCACTGCTTCCTGATACTGTAACACACCGTGACAGTCACTGCTCCCCCCGATGCTGTAACACAACTTGACAGTCACTGCTCCCCCCGATGCTGTAACACAACTTGACAGTCACTGCTCCCACGATACTGTAACACACCGTGACTGTCACTGCTCCCCCGATACTGTAACACATCATGACAGTCACTGCTCACCCTGACGCTGTAACACCGTGACAGTCACTTCTCCACTAACAATGTAACAGACCGTGAGAGTCACTGCTCCCCCTGATGCTGTAACACACCGTGACAGTCACTGCTCACGCTGACACTCTAACACACCGTGACAGTGATACAGTAACACATCGTGACAGTCACGGCTCCCCCTGATACTGTAATAAACTGTGACACTCAGCTCTCCCCCTGATACTGTAACACACTGTGACAGTGATACTGTAACACACCGTGACAGTCACTGCTCCCCGATACTGCAACACACCGTGACAGTCACTGCTCCCCCAATACTGTAACACCCGGTGACAGTCACTGCCCCCTTGATACTGTAACACCCCGTGACAGTCACTGCTCCCCGATACTGAAACACACCGTGACAGTCACTGATCCATCTGATACAGTAACACCCCGTGACAGTCACTGCTCCCCGATACTGTAAAACATCATGACAGTCACTGCTCCCCCAATACTGTAACACACCGTGACAGTCACTGCTCCCCCTGATACTGTAACACATCATGACAGTCACTGGTACCCCTGATGCTGTAACACACCGTGACAGTCACATCTCCCCTAACAATGTAACAGACCGTGAGAGTCACTGCTCCCCCTGATGCTGTAACACACCGTGACAGTCACTGCTCCCCCTGATACTGTAACACATCATGACAGTCACTGGTACCCCTGATGCTGTAACACACCGTGACAGTCACATCTCCCCTAACAATGTAACAGACCGTGAGAGACACTGCTCACGCTGATACTCTAACACACCGTGACAGTGATACAGTAACACATCGTGACAGTCACGGCTCCCCCTGATACTGTAATAAACTGTGACACTCAGCTCTCCCCCTGATACTGTAACACACTGTGACAGTGATACTGTAACACACCGTGACAGTCACTGCTCCCCGATACTGCAACACACCGTGACAGTCACTGCTCCCCCAATACTGTAACACCCGGTGACAGTCACTGCCCCCTTGATACTGTAACACCCCGTGACAGTCACTGCTCCCCGATACTGTAACACACCGTGACAATCACTGCTCCCCCTGATACTGTAACATACCGTGACAGTCACTGCTCCCCTGATAGTGTAACACACCGTGACAGTCACTGCTCCCCCTGATACTGTAACACACCATGACAGTCATTGCTCGCCTGATACTTTCACACACTGTGACAGTCAATGCTCCCCCTGATACTGTAACACTCCATGACCGTCACTGCTCCCCCTGATACTGTAACACACCATTGCAGTCACTTCTCCACTAACAATGTAACTGACCGTGACAGTCACTGCTCCCCCAATACTGTAACACACCATGACAGTCACTACTCCACCTGATACTGCAACACACCATGACAGTCACTGCTCCCCCCGATACTGTAACTCACCGTGACAGTCACTGCCCCCCTTGATACTGTAACACACCGTGACAGTCACTGCCCCCCTTGATACTGTAACACACCGTGACAGTCACTGCTCCCCGATACTGTAACACACCGTGACAGTCACTGATCCCTCTGATACTGTAACACCCCGTGACAGTCACTGCTCACCCGATACTTTAACACAACATGACCGTCACTACTCCCCCTGATACTGTAACCCACCGTTACAGTCACTTCTCCACTAACAATGTAACTGACCGTGACAGTCTCTGTCCTCCCTGATACTATAACACACGTTGAGATTCACTGCTCCCCCGATACTGTAACACACCATGACAGTCACTGCTCCCCCTGATACTGTTACACACCGTGACAGTCACGGATCCCCAGGATACTGTAACTTAACGTGACAGTCACTGCTCCCCGACACTGTAACACATCATGACAGTCACTGCTCCCCCGACACTGTTACACCGTGACAGTCACTGCTCCCCCGATACTGTAACGCATCATGACAGTCACTGCTTCCCCTGATGCTGTAACACACCATGACAGTTACTGCTCCCCCTGTTACTGTAACACACCGTGACAGTCACTGCTCCCCCGATACTGTAACACATCATGACAGTCACTGCTCCCCCGGATACGGTAACACACTGTGACAGTCACTGCTACCCCTGATACTGCAACATACCGTGACAGTCACTGCTCCCCTCTGATACTGTAACACACCGTGACAGTCACAGTTCCCCCTGATAATGTAACACTCAGTGACAGTCACGGCTCCCCCCGATACTGTAACAGATCGTGACAGTCACTGCTCCCCCTGATAATGTAACACTCAGTGACAGTCACGGCTCCCCCCGATACTGTAACACATCGTGACAGTCACAGCTCCCCCTGATACTGTAACTCATCGTGACAGTCACAGTTCCCCCTGATACTGTAACACACCATGACAGTCACTGATCCCCCTGATACTGCAATGCACCGTGACAGTCACTGCTCCCCCGATACTGGAACACACCGTTACAGTCACTGCTCCCCCTGATACTGTAACACACCGTGACTGTCACTGCTCCCCCTGATACTGTAACACACCGTGACAGTCACTGCTCCCCCTGATACTGTAGCATACCGTGACAGTCACTGCTACGCCTTATACTGTAACACCCCGTGACAGTCACTGATCCCCCTGATACTGTTACACACCGTGACAGTCTCTGCTCCCCCCGATACTGTAACACACCGTGACAGTCACTGCTCCCCCTGATATGGTAACACCCAGTGACAGTCACTGCTCCCCCCGATACTGTAACACACTGTGACAGTCACTGCTCCCCCTGATACTGTAAGACACCGTGACAGTCACAGCACCCCCCGAGACTGTAACACACCGTGACAGTCACTGCTCTCCGATACTGTAACACACTGTTACAGTCACTGATCCCTCTGATACTGTAACACCCCGTGACAGTCACTGCTCCCCGATACTTTAAAACATCATGACAGTCACTGCTCCCTCAATACTGTAATACACCGTGACAGTCACTGCTCCCCCTGATACTGTAACACATCATGACAGTCACTGGTCCCCCTGATACTGTAACACCCCGTGACAGTCACTGCTCCCCTGATACTGTAACACCCCGTGACAGTCACTGCTCCCCCGAATACCGTAACACCCCGTGACAGTCACTGCTCCCCTGATACTGTAACACACGGTGACAGTCACTGCACCCCTGATACTGTAACACACTGTGACAGTGATTGCTCCCCAAGATACTGTAACACACCGTGACAGTCACTGCTCCCCCTGATACTGTAACACACCGTGACAGTCACTGCTCCCGCTGATACTGTAACACACCGTGACAGTCACAGCTCCCCTGATACTGTAACACACCATGACAGTCACTGCTCCCCTGATACTGTAACACACCGTGACTGTCACTGCTCCTCCTGATACTGTAACACACCGTGACAGTCACTTCTACCCCTGATACTTTAATACACCGTGACAGTCACTGCTCCCCCTGATACTGTAACGCCCCGTGACAGTCACTGCTCCCCTGATACTGTAACACACCGTGACAGTCACTGCTCCCCTGATACTGTAACACCCCGTGACAGTCACTGCTCCCCCTGATACTATAACACCCCGTGACAGTCACTGCTCCCCTGATACTGTAACATACCGTGACAGTCACTGCTCCCCCTGATAATGTAACACACCGTGACAGTCAGTGCACCCCCTGATACTATAACACACCGAGACAGTCGCGGCTTCCCCCTATACTGTAACACACCGTGGCAGTCACTGCTCCCCATGATACTGTAACACACTGTTACAGTCACTGCTCCGCGATACTGTAACACACCGTGACAGTCACTGCTCCCCCTGATACTGTTACACACCGTGACAGTCTCTGCTCCCCCCGATACTGTAACACACCGTGACAGTCACTGCTCCCCCTGATATGGTAACACCCAGTGACAGTCACTGCTCCCCCCGATACTGTAACACACTGTGACAGTCACTGCTCCCCCTGATACTGTAAGACACCGTGACAGTCACAGCACCCCCCGAGACTGTAACACACCGTGACAGTCACTGCTCCCCCCGATACTGTGACACACAATGACTGTTACTGCTCCCCCTGATCCTGTTACACACCATGACAGTCACTGCTCCCCCTGATACAGGAACACCCCGTGACAGTCACTGCTCCCCCTGATACTGTAACATCCCGTGACAGTCACTGCTCCCCTGATACTGTAACACACCGTGACAGTCACTGCTCCCCTGATACTGAAACACACCGTGACAGTCACTGCTCCCCCGATACTGTAACACACCGTGACAGTCACTGCTCCCCCTGATATGGTAACACCCCGTGACAGTCACTGCTCCCCCCGATACTGTAACACACTGTGACAGTCACTGCTCCCCCTGATACTGTAAGACACCGTGACAGTCACAGCACTCCCCGATATTGTAACACTCCGTGACAGTCACTGCTCCCCCCGATACTGTAACACACAGTGACTGTCACTGCTCCCCCTGATACTGTTACACACCGTGACAGTCACTGCTCCTCCTGATACAGTAACACCCCGAGACAGTCACTGCTCCCCCTGATACTGTAACACCCCGTGACAGCCACTGCCCCCCCGATACTGTAAAACACCGTGACAGTCACTGCTCCCCCTGATACTGTAACACACCGTGACAGTCAGTGCTCCCCCGTTACTGTCACACACCGTGACAATCACTGCTCCCCTGATACTGTAACACACCGTGACATTCACTGCTTCCTCTGATACTGTAACACACCGTGACAGTCACTGCTCCCCCGATAATGTAACACACCGTGACAGCCACTGCTCCCTCTGACACTATAACACACCGTGAGAGTCACTGCTCCCCCTGATACTGTAACACACCGTGACAGTCTCTGCTCCCCCCGATACTGTAACACACCGTGACAATCACTGCTCCCCTGATACTGTAACACACCGTGACATTCACTGCTTCCTCTGATACTGTAACACACCGTGACATTCACTGCTTCCTCTGATACTGTAACACACCGTGACAGTCACTGCCCCCCTTGATACTGTAACACACCGTGACAGTCACTGCTCCCCGATACTGTAACACACCGTGACAGTCACTGATCCCTCTGATACTGTAACACCCCGTGACAGTCACTGCTCCCCTGATACTGTAACACACCGTGACAGTAACTGCTCCCCCAATACTGTAACACACCGTGACAGTCACTGCTCCCGCTGATACTGTAACACCCCATGACAGTCACTGCTCCCCTGGTACTGTAACACCCCGTGACAGTCACTGCTCCCCCTGATACTGTAACACCCCGTGACAGTCACTGCTCCCCTGATACTGTAACACACCGTGACAGTCACTGCTCCCCCTGATACTGTAACACATCATGACAGTCACTGCTCCCCCAATACTGTAATACACCGTGACAGTCACTGCTCCCCCTGATACTGTAACACATCATGACAGTCACTGGTCCCCCTGATACTGTAACACCCCGTGACAGTCACTGCTCCCCTGATACTGTAACACCCCGTGACAGTCACTGCTCCCCCGAATACTGTAACACCCCGTGACAGTCACTGCTCCCCTGATACTGTAACACACCGTGACAGTCACTGCACCCCTGATACTGTAACACACTGTGACAGTGATTGCTCCCCAAGATACTGTAACACACCGTGACAGTCACTGCTCCCCCTGATACTGTAACACACCGTGACAGTCACTGCTCCCGCTGATACTGTAACACACTGTGACAGTCACTGCTCCCCTGATACTGTAACACACCGTGACAGTCACAGCTCCCCTGATACTGTAACACACCATGACAGTCACTGCTCCCCCTGATACTGTAACACACCGTGACTGTCACTGCTCCCCCTGATACTGTAACACACCGTGACAGTCACTTCTACCCCTGATACTTTAATACACCGTGACAGTCACTGCTCCCCCTGATACTGTAACAGCCCGTGACAGTCACTGCTCCCCTGATACTGTAACACACCGTGACAGTCACTGCTCCCCTGATACTGTAACACCCCGTGACAGTCACTGCTCCCCCTGATACTATAACACCCCGTGACAGTCACTGCTCCCCTGATACTGTAACACACCGTGACAGTAACTGCTCCCCCAATACTGTAACACACCGTGACAGTCACTGCTCCCGCTGATACTGTAACACCCCATGACAGTCACTGCTCCCCTGGTACTGTAACACCCCGTGACAGTCACTGCTCCCCCTGATACTGTAACACCCCGTGACAGTCACTGCTCCCCTGATACTGTAACACACCGTGACAGTCACTGCTCCCCCTGATACTGTAACACACCATGACAGTCATGGCTCACCAGATACTGTAACACACCGTGACAGTCACTGCTCCCCCTGATAATGTAACACACCGTGACAGTCACTGCACCCCCTGATACTATAACACACCGAGACAGTCACTGCTTCCCCCTATACTGTAACACACCGTGGCAGTCACTGCTCCCCATGATACTGTAACACACTGTTACAGTCACTGCTCCCCGATACTGTAACACACCGTGGCAGTCACTGCTCCCGCTATACTGTAAACCCCATGACACTCACTGCTCCCCTGGTACTGTAACACACCGTGACAGTCACTGCTCCCCCTGATACTGTAACACACCGTGACAGTCTCTGCTCCCCCCGATACTGTAACACACCGTGACAGTCACTGCTCCCCCTGATATGGTAACACCCAGTGACAGTCACTGCTCCCCCCGATACTGTGACACACAATGACTGTTACTGCTCCCCCTGATACTGTTACACACCATGACAGTCACTGCTCCCCCTGATACAGTAACACCCCGTGACAGTCACTGCTCCCCCTGATACTGTAAAATCCCGTGACAGTCACTGCTCCCCTGATACTGTAACACACCGTGACAGTCACTGCTCCCCCGATACTGTAACACACCGTGACAGTCACTGCTCCCCCTGATATGGTAACACCCCGTGACAGTCACTGCTCCCCCCGATACTGTAACACACTGTAACAGTCACTGCTCCCCCTGATACTGTAAGACACCGTGACAGTCACAGCACCCCCCCGATATTGTAACACACCATGACAGTCACTGCTCCCCCCGATACTGTAACACACAGTGACTGTCACTGCTCCCCCTGATACTGTAACACACCGTGACAGTCACTGCTCCCCCTGATACTGTAACATCCCGTGACAATCACTGCTCCCCTGATACTGTAACACACCGTGACAGTCACTGCTCCCCTGATACTGTAACATCCCGTGACAATCACTGCTCCCCTGATACTGTAACACACTGTGACATTCACTGCTTCCTCTGATACTGTAACACACCGTGACAGTCACTGCTCCCCCGATAATGTAACACACCGTGACAGTCACTGCTCCCCCTGATACTGTAACACCCAGTGACAGTCTCTGCTCCCCCCGATACTGTAACACCCAGTGACAGTCACTGCTCCCCCGATACTGTAACACACTGTGACAGTCACTGCTCCCCCTGACACTGTAACCCACCGTGACAGTCACTGCTCCCCCTGATAATGTAACACACCGTGACAAGTCACTGCACCCCCTGATACTATAAGACACCGTGACAGTCACTGCTCTCCATGATACTGTAACGCACTGTGACAGTCACTGCTCCCCTGACACTGAAACACACCGTGACAGTCACTGCTCCCTCGATACTGTAACATACCGTGACAGTCACTGCTCCCGCTGATACTGTAACACACCGTGACAGTCACTGCTTCCCCTGATACTGTAACACACCGTGACAGTACTGCTCTCCTGATACTGTAACACACCGTGACAGTCACTGCTTCCCCTGATACTTTAACACACCGTGACAGTCACTGCTCCCCCTGATACTGTAACACACCGTGACAGTTAACGCTCCTCCCTGCTACTGTAACATACCATGACAGTCACTGCTCCACCTGATACTGTAACACACTGTGACAGTGATTGCTCCCCAAGATATTGTAACACACCGTGACAGTCACTGCTCTCCCTGATACTGTAACACACCGTGACAGTCACTGCTCCCGCTGATACTGTAACACACTGTGACAGTCACTGCTCCCCCTGATACTGTAACACACCGTGACAGTCTCTGCTCCCCCCGATACTGTAACACACCGTGACAGTCACTGCTCCCCCTGATAATGTAACACACCGTGACAGTCACTGCACCCCCTGATACTATAACACACCGAGACAGTCACTGCTTCCCCCTATACTGTAACACACCGTGGCAGTCACTGCTCCCCATGATACTGTAACACACTGTTACAGTCACTGCTCCCCGATACTGTAACACACAGTGGCAGTCACTGCTCCCGCTATACTGTAAACCCCATGACACTCACTGCTCCCCTGGTACTGTAACACACCGTGACAGTCACTGCTCCCCCTGATACTGTAACACACCGTGACAGTCTCTGCTCCCCCCGATACTGTAACACACCGTGACAGTCACTGCTCCCTCTGATATGGTAACACCCAGTGACAGTCACTGCTCCCCCCGATACTGTAACACACTGTGACAGTCACTGCTCCCCCTGATACTGTAAGACACCGTGACAGTCACAGCACCCCCCGAGACTGTAACACACCGTGACAGTCACAGCACCCCCTGATCCTGTTACACACCATGACAGTCACTGCTCCCCCTGATACAGTAACACCCCGTGACAGTCACTGCTCCCCCTGATACTGTAACATCCCGTGACAGTCACTGCTCCCCTGATACTGTAACACACCGTGACAGTCACTGCTCCCCTGATACTGAAACACACCGTGACAGTCACTGCTCCCCCGATACTGTAACACACCGTGACAGTCACTGCTCCCCCTGATACTGTAAGACACCGTGACAGTCACAGCACCCCCCGATATTGTAACACACCGTGACAGTCACTGCTCCCCCCGATACTGTAACACACAGTGACTGTCACTGCTCCCCCTGATACTGTTACACACCGTGACAGTCACTGCTCCTCCTGATACAGTAACACCCCGAGACAGTCACTGCTCCCCCTGATACTGTAACACCCCGTGACAGCCACTGCCCCCCCGATACTGTAAAACACGGTGACAGTCACTGCTCCCCCTGATTCTGTAACACACCGTGACAGTCAGTGCTCCCCCGTTACTGTCACACACCGTGACAATCACTGCTCCCCTGATACTGTAACACACCGTGACATTCACTGCTTCCTCTGATACTGTAACACACCGTGACAGTCACTGCTCCCCCGATAATGTAACACACCGTGACAGCCACTGCTCCCTCTGACACTATAACACACCGTGAGAGTCACTGCCCCCCCCGATACTGTAACACACCGTGACAGTCTCTGCTCCCCCCGATACTGTAACACACCGTGACAATTACTGCTCCCCTGATACTGTAACACACCGTGACATTCACTGCTTCCTCTGATACTGTAACACATCATGACAGTCACTGCTCCCCCAATACTGTAATACACCGTGACAGTCACTGCTCCCCCTGATACTGTAACACATCATGACAGTCACTGGTCCCCCTGATACTGTAACACCCCGTGACAGTCACTGCTCCCCTGATACTGTAACACCCCGTGACAGTCACTGCTCCCCCGAATACTGTAACACCCCGTGACAGTCACTGCTCCCCTGATACTGTAACACACCGTGACAGTCACTGCACCCCTGATACTGTAATACACTGTGACAGTGATTGCTCCCCAAGATACTGTAACACACCGTGACAGTCACTGCTCCCCCTGATACTGTAACACACCGTGACAGTCACTGCTCCCGCTGATACTGTAACACACCGTGACAGTCACAGCTCCCCTGATACTGTAACACACCATGACAGTCACTGCTCCCCCTGATACTGTAACACACCGTGACTGTCACTGCTCCCCCTGATACTGTAACACACCGTGACAGTCACGTCTACCCCTGATACTTTAATACACCGTGACAGTCACTGCTCCCCCGATACTGTAACAGCCCGTGACAGTCACTGCTCCCCTGATACTGTAACACACCATGACAGTCACTGCTCCCCTGATACTGTAACACCCCGTGACAGTCACTGCTCCCCCTGATACTATAACACCCCGTGACACTCACTGCTCCCCTGATACTGTAACACACCGTGACAGTAACTGCTCCCCTGATACTGTAACACACCATGACAGTAACTGCTCCCCCAATACTGTAACACACCGTGACAGTCACTGCTCCCGCTGATACTGTAACACCCCATGACAGTCACTGCTCCCCTGGTACTGTAATACCCCGTGACAGTCACTGCTCCCCCTGATACTGTAACACCCCGTGACAGTCACTGCTCCCCTGATACTGTAACACACCGTGACAGTCACTGCTCCCCCTGATACTGTAACACACCATGACAGTCATGGCTCACCAGATACTGTAACACACCGTGACAGTCACTGCTCCCCCTGATAATGTAACACACCGTGACAGTCACTGCTTCCCCCTATACTGTAACACACCGTGGCAGTCACTGCTCCCCATGCTACTGTAACACACTGTTACAGTCACTGCTCTCCGATACTGTAACACACCGTGGCAGTCACTGCTCCCGCTATACTGTAAACCCCATGACACTCACTGCTCCCCTGGTACTGTAACACACCGTGACAGTCACTGCTCCCCCTGATACTGTAACACACCGTGACAGTCTCTGCTCCCCCCGATACTGTAACACACCGTGACAGTCACTGCTCCCCCTGATATGGTAACACCCAGTGACAGTCACTGCTCCCCCCGATACTGTAACACACTGTGACAGTCACTGCTCCCCCTGATACTGTAAGACACCGTGACAGTCACAGCACCCCCCGAGACTGTAACACACCGTGACAGTCACTGCTCCCCCTGATACTGTTACACACCATGACAGTCACTGCTCCCCCTGATACAGTAACACCCCGTGACAGTCACTGCTCCCCCTGATACTGTAACATCCCGTGACAGTCACTGCTCCCCTGATACTGTAACACACCGCGACAGTCACTGCTCCCCTGATACTGAAACACACCGTGACAGTCACTGCTCCCCCGTTACTGTAACACACCGTGACAGTCACTGCTCCCCCTGATATGGTAACACCCCGTGACAGTCACTGCTCCCCCCGATACTGTAACACACTGTGACAGTCACTGCTCCCCCTGATACTGTAAGACACCGTGACAGTCACAGCACCCCCCGATACTGTAACACACCGTGACAGTCACTGCTCCCCCCGATACTGTAACACACAGTGACTGTCACTGCTCCCCCTGATACTGTTACACACCGTGACAGTCACTGCTCCTCCTGATACAGTAACACCCCGAGACAGTCACTGCTCCCCCTGATACTGTAACACCCCGTGACAGCCACTGCCCCCCCGATACTGTAACACACCGTGACAGTCACTGCTCCCCCTGATACTGTAACACACCATGACAGTCACTGCTCCCCTGATACTGTAACATCCCGTGACAATCACTGCTCCCCTGATACTGTAACACACTGTGACATTCACTGCTTCCTCTGATACTGTAACACACCGTGACAGTCACTGCTCCCCCGATAATGTAACACACCGTGACAGCCACTGCTCCCTCTGACACTATAACACACCGTGAGAGTCACTGCTCCCCCTGATACTGTAACACACCATGACAGTCTCTGCTCCCCCCGATACTGTAACACACCGTGACAATCACTGCTCTCCTGATACTGTAACACACTGTGACATTCACTGCTTCCTCTGATACTGTAACACACTGTGACATTCACTGCTTCCTCTGATACTGTAACACACCGTGACAGTCACTGCTCCCCCTGATACTGTAACACACCGTGACAGTCTCTGCTCCCCCCGATACTGTAACACACCGTGACAATCACTGCTCCCCTGATACTGTAACACACCGTGACAATCACTGCTCCCCTGATACTGTAACACACCGTGACATTCACTGCTTCCTCTGATACTGTAACATACCATGACAGTCACTGCTCCATCTGATACTGTAACACACCGTGACAGTCACTGCACCCCCTGATACTGTAACACACCGTGACAGTCACTGCCCCCCTTGATACCGTAACACACCGTGACAGTCACTGCTCCCCCAATACTGTAATACACCGTGACAGTCACTGCTCCCCCTGATACTGTAACACATCATGACAGTCACTGGTCCCCCTGATACTGTAACACCCCGTGACAGTCACTGCTCCCCTGATACTGTAACACCCCGTGACAGTCACTGCTCCCCCGAATACTGTAACACCCCGTGACAGTCACTGCTCCCCTGATACTGTAACACACCGTGACAGTCACTGCACCCCTGATACTGTAACACACTGTGACAGTGATTGCTCCCCAAGATACTGTAACACACCGTGACAGTCACTGCTCCCCCTGATACTGTAACACACCGTGACAGTCACTGCTCCCGCTGATACTGTAATACACTGTGACAGTCACTGCTCCCCTGATACTGTGACACACCGTGACAGTCACAGCTCCCCTGATACTGTAACACACCATGACAGTCACTGCTCCCCCTGATACTGTAACACACCGTGACTGTCACTGCTCCCCCTGATACTGTAACACACCGTGACAGTCACTGCTCCCCTGCTACTGTAACACCCCGTGACAGTCACTGCTCCCCCTGATACTATAACACCCCGTGACAGTCACTGCTCCCCTGATACTGTAACACACCGTGACAGTAACTGCTCCCCCAATACTGTAACACACCGTGACAGTCACTGCTCCCGCTGATACTGTAACACCCCATGACAGTCACTGCTCCCCTGGTACTGTAACACCCCGTGACAGTCACTGCTCCCCCTGATACTGTAACACCCCGTAACAGTCACTGCTCCCCTGATACTGTAACACACCGTGACAGTCACTGCTCCCCCTGATACTGTAACACACCATGACAGTTACTGCTCCCCCTGATAATGTAACACACCGTGACAGTCACTGCACCCCCTGATACTATAACACACCGAGACAGTCACTGCTTCCCCCTATACTGTAACACACCGTGGCAGTCACTGCTCCCCATGATACTGTAACACACTGTTACAGTCACTGCTCCCCGATACTGTAACACACCGTGGCAGTCACTGCTCCCGCTATACTGTAAACCCCATGACACTCACTGCTCCCCTGGTACTGTAACACACCGTGACAGTCACTGCTCCCCCTGATACTGTAACACACCGTGACAGTCACTGATCCCCCCGATACTGTAACACACCGTGACAGTCACTGCTCCCCCGATACTGTAACACACCGTGACAGTCACTGCTCCCCCCGATACTGTGACACACAATGACTATTACTGCTCCCCCTGATACTGTTACACACCATGACAGTCACTTCTCCCCCTGATACAGTAACACCCCGTGACAGTCACTGCTCCCCTGATACTGTAACACACCGTGACAGTCACTGCTCCCCTGATACTGTAACACACCGTGACAGTCACTGCTCCCCCGATACTGGAACACACCGTGACAGTCACTGCTCCCCCTGATATGGTAACACCCCGTGACAGTCACTGCTCCCCCCGATACTGTAACACACCGTGGCAGTCACTGCTCCCGCTGATACTGTAACACCCCATGACACTCACTGCTCCCCTGGTACTGTAACACACCGTGACAGTCACTGCTCCCCCTGATACTGTAACACACCGTGACAGTCTCTGCTCCCCCCGATACTGTAACACCCAGTGACAGTCACTGCTCCCCCGATACTGTAACACACTGTGACAGTCACTGCTCCCCCTGACACTGTAACCCACCGTGACAAGTCACTGCACCCCCTGATACTATAACACACCGTGACAGTCATTGCTTCCCCCGATACACTACCACACCGTGACAGTCACTGCTCCCCATGATACTGTAACGCACTGTGACAGTCACTGCTCCCCTGATACTGAAACACACCGTGACAGTCACAGCTCCCCCGATACTGTAACATACCGTGACAGTCACTGCTTCCCCTGATACTGTAACACACCGTGACAGTCACTGCTCCCCTGATACTGTAACACACCGTGACAGTCACTGCTTCCCCTGATACTTTAACACACCGTGACAGTCACTGCTCCCCCTGATACTGTAACACACCGTGACAGTTACCACTCCTCCCTGTTACTGTAACATACCATGACAGTCACTGCTCCACCAGATACTGTAACACACTGTGACAGTGATTGCTCCCCAAGATATTGTAACACACCGTGACAGTCACTGCTCTCCCTGATACTGTAACACACCGTGACAGTCACTGCTCCCGCTGATACTGTAACACACTGTGACAGTCACTGCTCCCCTGATACTGTAACACATCATGACAGTCACTGCTCCCCCTGATACTGTAACACACCGTGACTGTCACTGCTCCCCCTAATACTGTAACACACCGTGACAGTCACTTCTACCCCTGATACTTTAATACACCGTGACAGTCACTGCTCCCCCTGATATTGTAACACCCCATGACAGTCACTGATCCCCCTGATACTGCAACACACCATGACTGTCACTCTCCCCCTGAAACTGTAACACACCGTGACAGTCACTGCTCCCCCTGATTCTGTAACACACCGTGACATTCACTGCTCCCGCTGATACTGTAACACACCGTGACAGTCACTGCTCCCCCCGATGCTGGAACACACCGTGACAGTCACAACTCCCCCTGATACTGTAACACACCGTGACAGTCACTGCTCCCCCTGATGCTGTAACACACCGTGACAGTCACTTCGCTCCTAACAATGTAACAGACCATGAGAGACACTGCTCCCCCTGATGCTGTAACACACCGTGACAGTCACTGCTCGCCCTGATACTGTAACATACCGTGACATTCACTGCTTCCCCTGATACTGTAACACACCGTGACAGTCACTGCTCGCCCTGATACTGTAACATACCGTGACATTCACTGCTTCCCCTGATACTGTAACACACTGTGACAGTCACTGCTCCCCCTGATACTGTAACATACCGTGACATTCACTGCTTCCCCTGATACTGTAACACACTGTGACAGTCACTGCTCCCCCTGATACTGTAACACACTGTGACAGTCACTTCGCTCCTAACAATGTAACAGACCATGAGAGACACTGCTCCCCCTGATGCTGTAACACACCGTGACAGTCACTGCTCGCCCTGATACTGTAACATACCGTGACATTCACTGCTTCCCCTGATACTGTAACACACCGTGACAGTCACTGTTCCCCCTGATTCTGTAACACACGTGACAGTCACTGCTCCCCCTGATACTGGAACACACCATGACTGTCACTGCTCCCCCTGATACTGTAACACACCGTGACAGTCACTGCTCCCCCTGATGCTGTAAAACACCGTGACAGTCACTTCGCTCCTAACAATGTAACAGACCATGAGAGACACTGCTCCCCCTGATGCTGTAACACACCGTGACAGTCCCTGCTCGCCCTGATACTGTAACATACCGTGACATTCACTGCTTCCCCTAATACTGTAACACACTGTGACAGTCACTGCTCCCCCAGATACTGGAACACACCATGACTGTCACTGCTCCCCCTGATACTGTAACACACCGTGACAGTCACTGCTCCCCCTGATGCTGTAAAACACCGTGACAGTCACTGCACCCCCTGATACTATAACACACCGTTACAGTTACTGCTTCCCCCTATACTGTAACACACCGTGATAGTCACTGCTCCCCATGATACTGTAACACACTGTTACAGTCACTGCTCCCCTGATACTGTAACACACCGTGACAGTCACTGCTCCCCCGATACTGTAACACACCGTGACAGTCACTGCTCCCGCTGATACTGTAACACCCCATGACAGTCACTGCTCCCCAGGTACTGTAACACCCCGCGACAGTCACTGCTCCCCCTGATACTGTAACACCCCGTGACAGTCACTGCTCCCCTGATACTGTAACACACCGTGACAGTCACTGCTTCCCCTGATACTGTAACACACCGCGACAGTCACTGCTCCCCCTGATACTGTAACACACCATGACAGTCACTGCCCCCCTTGATACTGTAACACACCGTGACAGTCACTGCTCCCTGATACTGTAACACACCGTGACAGTCACTGATCCCTCTGATACTGTAACACCCCGTGACAGTCACTGCTCCCCAATACTATAACACATCATGACAGTCACTGCTCCCCCAATACTGTAACACACCGTGACAGTCACTGCTCCCCCTGATACTGTAACACATCATGACAGTCACTGGTCCCCCTCATGCTGTAACACACCGTGACAGTCACATCTCCCCTAACAATGTAACAGACCGTGAGAGTCACTGCTCCTCCTGATGCTGTAACACACCGTGACAGTCACTGCTCCCCCTGATACTGTAACATACCGTGACAGTCACTGCTCCCCTGATACTGTAACACACCGTGACAGTCACTGCTCCCCCTGATACTGTAACACACTGTGACAGTCACTGCTCCCCCTGATACTGTAACACACCATGACAGTCATTGCTCACCACATACTGTAACACACCGTGACAGTCACTGCTCCCCCTGATAATGTAACACACCGTGACAGTCACTGCATCCCCTGATACTGTAACACACCGTGGCAGTCACTGCTCCCATGATACTGTAACACACTGTTACAGTCACTGCTCCCCGATACTGTAACACACCGTGACAGTCACTGCTCCCGCTGATACTGTAACACACCGTGACAGTCACTGCTCTCCCTGATATGGTAACACCCCGTGACAGTCACTGCTCCCCCCGATACTTTAACACACTGTGACAGTCACTGCTCCCCCTGATACTGTAAGATACCGTGACAGTCACAGCATCCCCTGATACTGTTACACACCGTGACAGCCACTGCTCCCCCTGATACTGTAACACCCCGTGACAGTCACTGCTCCCCTGATACTGTAACACACCGTGACAGTCACTGCTCCCATGATACTGTAACACACCGTGACAGTCACTGCTCCCCCGATACTGTAACACACTGTGACAGTCACTGCTCCCCCTGATACTGTAACACCCCGTGACAGTCACTGCTCCCCTGATACTGTAACACACCGTGACAGTCACTGCTCCCATGATACTGTAACACACCGTGACAGTCACTGCTCCCGCTGATACTGTAACACCCCGTGACAGTCACTGCTCCCGCTGATACTGTAACACCCCATGACAGTCACTGCTCCCCTGGCACTTTAACCCCCCGTGACAGTCACTGCTCCCCCTGATACTGTAACACACCGTGACAGTCTCTGCTCCTCCCGATACTGTAACACACCGTGACAGTCACTGCTCTCCCTGATATGGTAACACCCCGTGACAGTCACTGCTCCCCCCGATACTTTAACACACTGTGACAGTCACTGCTCCCCCTGATACTGTAAGACACCGTGACAGTCACAGCATCCCCTGATACTGTTACACACCGTGACAGTCACTGATCCCCCTGATACTGCAACACACTATGACAGTCACTGCTCCCCCTGAAACTGTAACACACCGTGACAGTCACTGCTCCCCCTGATTCTGTAACACACCGTGACATTCACTGCTTCCTGATACTGTAACACACCGTGACATTCACTGCTCCCCCCGATGCTGGAACACAACATGACAGTCACTGCTTCCCCCTGAAACAGTAACACACCGTGACAGTCACTGCTCACCCTGATACTGTAACACACCGTGACAGTCACAGCTCCCCCTGATACTGTAACACACCGTGACAGTCACTGCTCCCCCTGATGCTGTAACACACTGTGACAGTCACTTCGCTCCTAACAATGTAACAGACCATGAGAGACACTGCTCCCCCTGATGCTGTAACACACCGTGACAGTCAATGCTCGCCCTGATACTGTAACATACCGTGACATTCACTGCTTCCCCTGATACTGTAACACACAGTGACAGTCACTGCTCCCCCTGATACTGTAACACACCGTGACATTCACTGCTCCCCTGATACTGTAACACACCGTGACAGTCACTGCTCCCCCTGATTCTGTAACATACCGTGACAGTCACTGCTCCCCCTGATACTGTAACACACCAAGACAGTCATTGCTCACCACATACTGTAACACACCGTGACAGTCACTGCTCCCCCTGATAATGTAACACACCGTGACAGTCACTGCACCCCCTGATACTATAACACACCGAGACAGTCACTGCTTCCCCCTATACTGTAACACACCTTGGCAGTCACTGCTCCCCATGATACTGTAACACACTGTTACAGTCACTGCTCCCCGATACTGTAACACACCGTGACAGTCACTGCTCCCGCTGATACTGTAACACACCGTGACAGTCTCTGCTCCCCCCGATACTGTAACACACCGTGACAGTCACTGCTCTCCCTGATATGGTAACACCCCGTGACAGTCACTGCTCCCCCCGATACTTTAACACACTGTGACAGTCACTGCTCCCCCTGATACTGTAAGACACCATGACAGTCACAGCATCCCCTGATACTGTTACACACCGTGACAGTCACTGCTCCCCCTGATACTGTAACACCCCGTGACAGTCACTGCTCCCCTGATACTGTAACACACCGTGACAGTCACTGCTCCCATGATACTGTAACACACCGTGACAGTCACTGCTCCCCCGATACTGTAACACACTGTGACAGTCACTGCTCCCGCTGATACTGTAACACCCCATGACAGTCACTGCTCCCCTGGTACTGTAACACCCCGTGACAGTCACTGCTCCCCCTGATACTGTAACACACCGTGACAGTCTCTGCTCCCCCCGATACTGTAACACACCGTGACAGTCACTGCTCTCCCTGATATGGTAACACCCCGTGACAGTCACTGCTCCCCCCGATACTTTAACACACTGTGACAGTCACTGCTCCCCCTGATACTGTAAGACACCGTGACAGTCACAGCATCCCCTGATACTGTTACACACCGTGACAGTCACTTCTCCCCCTGATACTGTAACACCCCGTGACAGTCACTGCTCCCCTGATACTGTAACACACCGTGACAGTCACTGCTCCCATGATACTGTAACACACTGTGACAGTCACTGCTCCCCCGATACTGTAACACACTGTGACAGTCACTGCTCCTGCTCATACTGTAACTCCCCATGACAGTCACTGCTCCCCTGGTACTGTAACACCCCGTGACAGTCACTGCTCCCCCTGATACTGTAACACCCCGTGACAGTCACTGCTCCCCTGATACTGTAACACACCGTGACAGTCACTGCTTCCCCTGATACTGTAACACACCGTGACAGTCACTGCTCCCCCTGATACTGTAACACACCGTGACAGTTTCCGCTCCACCCTGATACTGTAACATACCATGACAGTCACTGCTCCACCTGATACTGTAACACACCGTGACAGTCACTGCTCCCCCTGATACTGTAACACACCGTGACAGTGACTGCCCCCCTTGATACTGTTACACACCGTGACAGTCACAGCTCCCCCTGATATTGTAACACCCCGTGACAGCCACTGCCCCCCGAAACTGTAACACACCGTGACAGTCACTGCTCCCCCTGATACTGTAACACACTGTGACAGTCACTGCTCCCCCCGATACTGTAACACACCGTGACAGTCACTGCTCCCCCGATAATGTAACACACCGTGACATTCACTGCTTCCCCTGATACTGTAACACACCATGACAGTCACTGCTCCCCCGATAATGTAACACACCGTGACAGTCACTGCTCCCCCTGATACTGTAACACACCGTGACAGTCACTTCTACCCCTGATACTTTAATACACCGTGACAGTCACTGCTCCCCCTGATACTGTAACACCCCGTGACAGTCACTGATCCCCCTGATACTGCAACACACCATGACAGTCACTGCTCCCCCTGAAACTGTAACACACCGTGACAGTCACTGCTCCCCCTGATTCTGTAACACACCGTGACATTCACTGCTTCCTGATACTGTAACACACCGTGACAGTCACTGCTCCCCCCGATGCTGGAACACAACATGACAGTCACTGCTTCCCCCTGAAACAGTAACACACCGTGACAGTCACTGCTCACCCTGATACTGGAACACACCGTGACAGTCACAGCTCCCTCTGATACTGTAACACCCCGTGACAGACACTGCTCCCCTGATACTGTAACACACCGTGACAGTCACTGCACCCCTGATACTGTAACACACTGTGACAGTGATTGCTCCCCAAGATACTGTAACACACCGTGACAGTCACTGCTCCCCCTGATACTGTAACACACCGTGACAGTCACTGCTCCCGCTGATACTGTAACACACTGTGACAGTCTCTGCTCCCCTGATACTGTAACACACCGTGACAGTCACAGCTCCCCTGATACTGTAACACACCATGACAGTCACTGCTCCCCCTGATACTGTAACACACCGTGACTGTCACTGCTCCCCCTGATACTGTAACACACCGTGACAGTCACTTCTACCCCTGATACTTTAATACACCGTGACAGTCACTGCTCCCCCTGATACTGTAACACCCCGTGACAGTCACTGCTCCCCTGATACTGTAACACACCGTGACAGTCACTGCTCCCCTGATACTGTAACACCCCGTGACAGTCACTGCTCCCCCTGATACTATAACACCCCGTGACAGTCACTGCTCCCCTGATACTGTAACACACCGTGACAGTAACTGCTCCCCCAATACTGTAACACACCGTGACAGTCACTGCTCCCGCTGATACTGTAACACCCCATGACAGTCACTGCTCCCCTGGTACTGTAACACCCCGTGACAGTCACTGCTCCCCCTGATACTGTAACACACCGTGACAGTCACTTCTACCCCTGATACTTTAATACACCGTGACAGTCACTTCTACCCCTGATACTTTAATACACCGTGACAGTCACTGCTCCCCCTGATACTGTAACACCCCGTGACAGTCACTGCTCCCCTGATACTGGAACACACCGTGACAGTCACTGCTCCCCTGATATTGTAACACCCCGTGACAGTCACTGCTCCCCCTGATACTATAACACCCCGTGACAGTCACTGCTCCCCTGATACTGTAACACACCGTAACAGTAACTGCTCCCCCAATACTGTAACACACTGTGACAGTCACTGCTCCCGCTGATACTGTAACACCCCATGACAGTCACTGCTCCCCTGGTACTGTAACACCCCGTGACAGTCACTGCTCCCCCTGATACTGTAACACCCCGTGACAGTCACTGCTCCCCTGATACTGTAACACACCGTGACAGTCACTGCTCCCCCTGATACTGTAACACACCATGACAGTCATTGCTCACCAGATACTGTAACACACCGTGACAGTCACTGCTCCCCCTGATAATGTAACACACCGTGACAGTCACTGCACCTCCTGATACTATAACACACCAAGACAGTCACTGCTTCCCCCTATACTGTAACACACCGTGGCAGTCACTGCTCCCCATGATACTGTAACACACTGTTACAGTCACTGCTCTCCGATACTGTAACACCCCGTGACAGTCACTGCTCCCCCTGATACTGTAACACACCGTGACAGTCTCTGCTCCCCCCGATACTGTAACACACCGTGACAGTCACTGCTCCCCCTGATATGGTAACACCCAGTGACAGTCACTGCTCCCCCCGATACTGTAACACACTGTGACAGTCACTGCTCCCCCTGATACTGTAAGACACCGTGACAGTCACAGCACCCCCCGATACTGCAACACACCGTGACAGTCACTGCTCCCCCCGATACTGTGACACACAATGACTGTTACTGCTCCCCCTGATACTGTTACACACCGTGACAGTCACTGCTCCCCCTGATACAGTAACACCCCGTGACAGTCACTGCTCCCCCTGATACTGTAACATCCCGTGACAGTCACTGCTCCCCTGATACTGTAACACACCGTGACAGTCACTGCTCCCCTGATACTGTAACACACCGTGACAGTCACTGCTCCCCCGATACTGTAACACACCGTGACAGTCACTGCTCCCGCTGATACTGTAAAACCCCATGACAGTCACTGCTCCCCTGGTACTGTAACACCCCGTGACAGTCACTGCTCCCCCTGATACTGTAACACACCGTGACAGTCTCTGCTCCCCCCGATACTGTAACACACCGTGACAGTCACTGCTCTCCCTGATATGGTAACACCCCGTGACAGTCACTGCTCCCCCCGATACTGTAACACACCGTGACAGTCTCTGCTCCCCCCGATACTGTAACACACCGTGACAGTCACTGCTCCCCCTGATATTGTAACACCCCGTGACAGTCACTGCTCCCCCCGATACTGTAACACACCGTGACAGTCACTGCTCCCCCGATACTGTAACACACCGTGACAGTCACTGCTCCCGCTGATACTGTAACACCCCATGACAGTCACTGCTCCCCAGGTACTGTAACACCCCGCGACAGTCACTGCTCCCCCTGATACTGTAACACCCCGTGACAGTCACTGCTCCCCTGATACTGTAACACACCGTGACAGTCACTGCTTCCCCTGATACTGTAACACACCGCGACAGTCACTGCTCCTCCTGATACTGTAACACACCATGACAGTCACTGCCCCCCTTGATACTGTAACACACCGTGACAGTCACTGCTCCCCGATACTGTAACACACCGTGACAGTCACTGATCCCTCTGATACTGTAACACCCCGTGACAGTCACTGCTCCCCAATACTATAACACATCATGACAGTCACTGCTCCCCCAATACTGTAACACACCGTGACAGTCACTGCTCCCCCTGATACTGTAACACATCATGACAGTCACTGGTCCCCCTCATGCTGTAACACACCGTGACAGTCACATCTCCCCTAACAATGTAACAGACCGTGAGAGTCACTGCTCCTCCTGATGCTGTAACACACCGTGACAGTCACTGCTCCCCCTGATACTGTAACATACCGTGACAGTCACTGCTCCCCTGATACTGTAACACACCGTGACAGTCACTGCTCCCCCTGATACTGTAACACACCGTGACAGTCACTGCTCCCCCTGATACTGTAACACACTGTGACAGTCACTGCTCCCCCTGATAATGTAAGACACCGTGACATTCACAGCACCCCCCGATATTGTAACACACCGTGACAGTCACTGCTCTCCCCGATACTGTGACACACAGTGACTGTCACTGCTCCCCCTGATACTGTTACAAACTGTGACAGTCACTGCTCCTCCTGATACAGTAACACCCCGAGACAGTCACTGCTCCCCCTGATACTGTAACACCCCGTGACAGTCACTGCTCCCCTGATACAGTAACACACCGTGACAGTCACTGCTTCCCCTGATACTGTAACACACCGTGACAGTCACTGCTTCCCCTGATACTGTAACACACCGTGACAGTCAGTGCTCCCCCGTTACTGTAACACACCGTGACAGTCACTGCTCCCCTGATACAGTAACACACCGTGACAATCACTGCTCCCCTGATACTGTAACACACCGTGACATTCACTGCTTCCTCTGATACTGTAACACACCGTGACAGTCACTGCTCCCCCGATAATGTAACACACCGTGACAGCCACTGCTCCCTCTGACACTATAACACACCGTGAGAGTCACTGCTCCCCCTGATACTGTAACACACCGTGACAGTCACTGCTCCCCCTGATACTGTAACACACCGTGACAGTCACTGCTCCCCCTGATACTGTAACACCCCGTGACAGTCACTGCTCCCCTGATACAGTAACACACCGTGACAATCACTGCTCCCCTGATACTGTAACACACCGTGACATTCACTGCTTCCTCTGATACTGTAACACACCGTGACAGTCACTGCTCCCCCGATAATGTAACACACCGTGACAGCCACTGCTCCCTCTGACACTATAACACACCGTGAGAGTCACTGCTCCCCCTGATACTGTAACACACCGTGACAGTCTCTGCTCCCCCCGATACTGTAACATCCCGTGACAATCACTGCTCCCCTGATACTGTAACACACCGTGACATTCACTGCTTCCTCTGATACTGTAACACACCGTGACAGTCACTGCTCCCCCGATAATGTAACACACCGTGACAGCCACTGCTCCCTCTGACACTATAACACACCGTGAGAGTCACTGCTCCCCCTGATACTGTAACACACCGTGACAGTCACTGCTCCCCCTGATACTGTAACACACCGTGACAGTCACTGCTCCCCCTGATACTGTAACACACCGTGACAGTCACTGCTCCCCCGATACTGTAACACACTGTGACAGTCACTGCTCCCCCTGACACTGTAACCCACCGTGACAGTCACTGCTCCCCCTGATGCTGTAACACACCATGACAGTCACTGCTCCCCCAATACTGTAACACACCGTGACAGTCACTGCTCCCCCTGATACTGTAACACATCATGACAGTCACTGGTCCCCCTCATGCTGTAACACACCGTGACAGTCACATCTCCCCTAACAATGTAACAGACCGTGAGAGTCACTGCTCCTCCTGATGCTGTAACACACCGTGACAGTCACTGCTCCCCCTGATACTGTAACATACCGTGACAGTCACTGCTCCCCTGATACTGTAACACACCGTGACAGTCACTGCTCCCCCTGATACTGTAACACACCGTGACAGTCACTGCTCCCCCTGATACTGTAACACACTGTGACAGTCACTGCTCCCCCTGATAATGTAAGACACCGTGACATTCACAGCACCCCCCGATATTGTAACACACCGTGACAGTCACTGCTCTCCCCGATACTGTAACACACAGTGACTGTCACTGCTCCCCCTGATACTGTTACAAACTGTGACAGTCACTGCTCCTCCTGATACAGTAACACCCCGAGACAGTCACTGCTCCCCCTGATACTGTAACACACCGTGACAGTCACTGCTCCCCCGATACTGTAACACACCGTGACAGTCACTGCTCCCGCTGATACTGTAAAACCCCATGACAGTCACTGCTCCCCTGGTACTGTAACACCCCGTGACAGTCACTGCTCCCCCTGATACTGTAACACCCCGTGACAGTCACTGCTCCCCTGATACTGTAACACACCGTGACAGTCACTGCTTCCCCTGATACTGTAACTCCCCATGACAGTCACTGCTCCCCTGGTACTGTAACACCCCGTGACAGTCACTGCTCCCCCTGATACTGTAACACCCCGTGACAGTCACTGCTCCCCTGATACTGTAACACACCGTGACAGTCACTGCTTCCCCTGATACTGTAACACACCGTGACAGTCACTGCTCCCCCGATACTGTAACACACCGTGACAGTCACTGCTCCCGCTGATACTGTAAAACCCCATGACAGTCACTGCTCCCCTGGTACTGTAACACCCCGTGACAGTCACTGCTCCCCCTGATACTGTAACACACCGTGACAGTCTCTGCTCCCCCCGATACTGTAACACACCGTGACAGTCACTGCTCCCCCTGATATGGTAACACCCCGTGACAGTCACTGCTCCCCCCGATACTGTAACACACCGTGACAGTCTCTGCTCCCCCTGATATGGTAACACCCCGTGACAGTCACTGCTCCCCCCGATACTGTAACACACCGTGACAGTCTCTGCTCCCCCCGATACTGTAACACACCGTGACAGTCACTGCTCCCCCTGATATGGTAACACCCCGTGACAGTCACTGCTCCCCCCGATACTGTAACACACCGTGACAGTCACTGCTCCCCCGATACTGTAACACACCGTGACAGTCACTGCTCCCGCTGATACTGTAACACCCCATGACAGTCACTGCTCCCCAGGTACTGTAACACCCCGCGACAGTCACTGCTCCCCCTGATACTGTAACACCCCGTGACAGTCACTGCTCCCCTGATACTGTAACACACCGTGACAGTCACTGCTTCCCCTGATACTGTAACACACCGCGACAGTCACTGCTCCTCCTGATACTGTAACACACCATGACAGTCACTGCCCCCCTTGATACTGTAACACACCGTGACAGTCACTGCTCCCCGATACTGTAACACACCGTGACAGTCACTGATCCCTCTGATACTGTAACACCCCGTGACAGTCACTGCTCCCCAATACTATAACACATCATGACAGTCACTGCTCCCCCAATACTGTAACACACCGTGACAGTCACTGCTCCCCCTGATACTGTAACACCCCGTGACAGTCACTGGTCCCCCTCATGCTGTAACACACCGTGACAGTCACATCTCCCCTAACAATGTAACAGACCGTGAGAGTCACTGCTCCTCCTGATGCTGTAACACACCGTGACAGTCACTGCTCCCCCTGATACTGTAACATACCGTGACAGTCACTGCTCCCCTGATACTGTAACACACCGTGACAGTCACTGCTCCCCCTGATACTGTAACACACCGTGACAGTCACTGCTCCCCCTGATACTGTAACACACTGTGACAGTCACTGCTCCCCCTGATAATGTAAGACACCGTGACATTCACAGCACCCCCCGATATTGTAACACACCGTGACAGTCACTGCTCTCCCCGATACTGTGACACACAGTGACTGTCACTGCTCCCCCTGATACTGTTACAAACTGTGACAGTCACTGCTCCTCCTGATACAGTAACACCCCGAGACAGTCACTGCTCCCCCTGATACTGTAACACCCCGTGACAGTCACTGCTCCCCTGATACAGTAACACACCGTGACAGTCACTGCTTCCCCTGATACTGTAACACACCGTGACAGTCACAGCTCCCTCTGATACTGTAACACCCCGTGACAGACACTGCTCCCCTGATACTGTAACACACCGTGACAGTCACTGCACCCCTGATACTGTAACACACTGTGACAGTGATTGCTCCCCAAGATACTGTAACACACCGTGACAGTCACTGCTCCCCCTGATACTGTAACACACCGTGACAGTCACTGCTCCCGCTGATACTGTAACACACTGTGACAGTCTCTGCTCCCCTGATACTGTAACACACCGTGACAGTCACAGCTCCCCTGATACTGTAACACACCATGACAGTCACTGCTCCCCCTGATACTGTAACACACCGTGACTGTCACTGCTCCCCCTGATACTGTAACACACCGTGACAGTCACTTCTACCCCTGATACTTTAATACACCGTGACAGTCACTGCTCCCCCTGATACTGTAACACCCCGTGACAGTCACTGCTCCCCTGATACTGTAACACACCGTGACAGTCACTGCTCCCCTGATACTGTAACACCCCGTGACAGTCACTGCTCCCCCTGATACTATAACACCCCGTGACAGTCACTGCTCCCCTGATACTGTAACACACCGTGACAGTAACTGCTCCCCCAATACTGTAACACACCGTGACAGTCACTGCTCCCGCTGATACTGTAACACCCCATGACAGTCACTGCTCCCCTGGTACTGTAACACCCCGTGACAGTCACTGCTCCCCCTGATACTGTAACACACCGTGACAGTCACTTCTACCCCTGATACTTTAATACACCGTGACAGTCACTTCTACCCCTGATACTTTAATACACCGTGACAGTCACTGCTCCCCCTGATACTGTAACACCCCGTGACAGTCACTGCTCCCCTGATACTGGAACACACCGTGACAGTCACTGCTCCCCTGATATTGTAACACCCCGTGACAGTCACTGCTCCCCCTGATACTATAACACCCCGTGACAGTCACTGCTCCCCTGATACTGTAACACACCGTAACAGTAACTGCTCCCCCAATACTGTAACACACTGTGACAGTCACTGCTCCCGCTGATACTGTAACACCCCATGACAGTCACTGCTCCCCTGGTACTGTAACACCCCGTGACAGTCACTGCTCCCCCTGATACTGTAACACCCCGTGACAGTCACTGCTCCCCTGATACTGTAACACACCGTGACAGTCACTGCTCCCCCTGATACTGTAACACACCATGACAGTCATTGCTCACCAGATACTGTAACACACCGTGACAGTCACTGCTCCCCCTGATAATGTAACACACCGTGACAGTCACTGCACCTCCTGATACTATAACACACCAAGACAGTCACTGCTTCCCCCTATACTGTAACACACCGTGGCAGTCACTGCTCCCCATGATACTGTAACACACTGTTACAGTCACTGCTCTCCGATACTGTAACACCCCGTGACAGTCACTGCTCCCCCTGATACTGTAACACACCGTGACAGTCTCTGCTCCCCCCGATACTGTAACACACCGTGACAGTCACTGCTCCCCCTGATATGGTAACACCCAGTGACAGTCACTGCTCCCCCCGATACTGTAACACACTGTGACAGTCACTGCTCCCCCTGATACTGTAAGACACCGTGACAGTCACAGCACCCCCCGATACTGCAACACACCGTGACAGTCACTGCTCCCCCCGATACTGTGACACACAATGACTGTTACTGCTCCCCCTGATACTGTTACACACCGTGACAGTCACTGCTCCCCCTGATACAGTAACACCCCGTGACAGTCACTGCTCCCCCTGATACTGTAACATCCCGTGACAGTCACTGCTCCCCTGATACTGTAACACACCGTGACAGTCACTGCTCCCCTGATACTGTAACACACCGTGACAGTCACTGCTCCCCCGATACTGTAACACACCGTGACAGTCACTGCTCCCGCTGATACTGTAAAACCCCATGACAGTCACTGCTCCCCTGGTACTGTAACACCCCGTGACAGTCACTGCTCCCCCTGATACTGTAACACACCGTGACAGTCTCTGCTCCCCCCGATACTGTAACACACCGTGACAGTCACTGCTCTCCCTGATATGGTAACACCCCGTGACAGTCACTGCTCCCCCCGATACTGTAACACACCGTGACAGTCTCTGCTCCCCCCGATACTGTAACACACCGTGACAGTCACTGCTCCCCCTGATATTGTAACACCCCGTGACAGTCACTGCTCCCCCCGATACTGTAACACACCGTGACAGTCACTGCTCCCCCGATACTGTAACACACCGTGACAGTCACTGCTCCCGCTGATACTGTAACACCCCATGACAGTCACTGCTCCCCAGGTACTGTAACACCCCGCGACAGTCACTGCTCCCCCTGATACTGTAACACCCCGTGACAGTCACTGCTCCCCTGATACTGTAACACACCGTGACAGTCACTGCTTCCCCTGATACTGTAACACACCGCGACAGTCACTGCTCCTCCTGATACTGTAACACACCATGACAGTCACTGCCCCCCTTGATACTGTAACACACCGTGACAGTCACTGCTCCCCGATACTGTAACACACCGTGACAGTCACTGATCCCTCTGATACTGTAACACCCCGTGACAGTCACTGCTCCCCAATACTATAACACATCATGACAGTCACTGCTCCCCCAATACTGTAACACACCGTGACAGTCACTGCTCCCCCTGATACTGTAACACATCATGACAGTCACTGGTCCCCCTCATGCTGTAACACACCGTGACAGTCACATCTCCCCTAACAATGTAACAGACCGTGAGAGTCACTGCTCCTCCTGATGCTGTAACACACCGTGACAGTCACTGCTCCCCCTGATACTGTAACATACCGTGACAGTCACTGCTCCCCTGATACTGTAACACACCGTGACAGTCACTGCTCCCCCTGATACTGTAACACACCGTGACAGTCACTGCTCCCCCTGATACTGTAACACACTGTGACAGTCACTGCTCCCCCTGATAATGTAAGACACCGTGACATTCACAGCACCCCCCGATATTGTAACACACCGTGACAGTCACTGCTCTCCCCGATACTGTGACACACAGTGACTGTCACTGCTCCCCCTGATACTGTTACAAACTGTGACAGTCACTGCTCCTCCTGATACAGTAACACCCCGAGACAGTCACTGCTCCCCCTGATACTGTAACACCCCGTGACAGTCACTGCTCCCCTGATACAGTAACACACCGTGACAGTCACTGCTTCCCCTGATACTGTAACACACCGTGACAGTCACTGCTTCCCCTGATACTGTAACACACCGTGACAGTCAGTGCTCCCCCGTTACTGTAACACACCGTGACAGTCACTGCTCCCCTGATACAGTAACACACCGTGACAATCACTGCTCCCCTGATACTGTAACACACCGTGACATTCACTGCTTCCTCTGATACTGTAACACACCGTGACAGTCACTGCTCCCCCGATAATGTAACACACCGTGACAGCCACTGCTCCCTCTGACACTATAACACACCGTGAGAGTCACTGCTCCCCCTGATACTGTAACACACCGTGACAGTCTCTGCTCCCCCCGATACTGTAACATCCCGTGACAATCACTGCTCCCCTGATCCTGTAACACACCGTGACATTCACTGCTTCCTCTGATACTGTAACACACCGTGACAGTCACTGCTCCCCCGATAATGTAACACACCGTGACAGCCACTGCTCCCTCTGACACTATAACACACCGTGAGAGTCACTGCTCCCCCTGATACTGTAACACACCGTGACAGTCACTGCTCCCCCTGATACTGTAACACACCGTGACAGTCACTGCTCCCCCTGATACTGTAACACCCCGTGACAGTCACTGCTCCCCTGATACAGTAACACACCGTGACAATCACTGCTCCCCTGATACTGTAACACACCGTGACATTCACTGCTTCCTCTGATACTGTAACACACCGTGACAGTCACTGCTCCCCCGATAATGTAACACACCGTGACAGCCACTGCTCCCTCTGACACTATAACACACCGTGAGAGTCACTGCTCCCCCTGATACTGTAACACACCGTGACAGTCTCTGCTCCCCCCGATACTGTAACATCCCGTGACAATCACTGCTCCCCTGATACTGTAACACACCGTGACATTCACTGCTTCCTCTGATACTGTAACACACCGTGACAGTCACTGCTCCCCCGATAATGTAACACACCGTGACAGCCACTGCTCCCTCTGACACTATAACACACCGTGAGAGTCACTGCTCCCCCTGATACTGTAACACACCGTGACAGTCACTGCTCCCCCTGATACTGTAACACACCGTGACAGTCACTGCTCCCCCTGATACTGTAACACACCGTGACAGTCACTGCTCCCCCGATACTGTAACACACTGTGACAGTCACTGCTCCCCCTGACACTGTAACCCACCGTGACAGTCACTGCTCCCCCTGATGCTGTAACACACCATGACAGTCACTGCTCCCCCAATACTGTAACACACCGTGACAGTCACTGCTCCCCCTGATACTGTAACACATCATGACAGTCACTGGTCCCCCTCATGCTGTAACACACCGTGACAGTCACATCTCCCCTAACAATGTAACAGACCGTGAGAGTCACTGCTCCTCCTGATGCTGTAACACACCGTGACAGTCACTGCTCCCCCTGATACTGTAACATACCGTGACAGTCACTGCTCCCCTGATACTGTAACACACCGTGACAGTCACTGCTCCCCCTGATACTGTAACACACCGTGACAGTCACTGCTCCCCCTGATACTGTAACACACTGTGACAGTCACTGCTCCCCCTGATAATGTAAGACACCGTGACATTCACAGCACCCCCCGATATTGTAACACACCGTGACAGTCACTGCTCTCCCCGATACTGTAACACACAGTGACTGTCACTGCTCCCCCTGATACTGTTACAAACTGTGACAGTCACTGCTCCTCCTGATACAGTAACACCCCGAGACAGTCACTGCTCCCCCTGATACTGTAACACACCGTGACAGTCACTGCTCCCCCGATACTGTAACACACCGTGACAGTCACTGCTCCCGCTGATACTGTAAAACCCCATGACAGTCACTGCTCCCCTGGTACTGTAACACCCCGTGACAGTCACTGCTCCCCCTGATACTGTAACACCCCGTGACAGTCACTGCTCCCCTGATACTGTAACACACCGTGACAGTCACTGCTTCCCCTGATACTGTAACTCCCCATGACAGTCACTGCTCCCCTGGTACTGTAACACCCCGTGACAGTCACTGCTCCCCCTGATACTGTAACACCCCGTGACAGTCACTGCTCCCCTGATACTGTAACACACCGTGACAGTCACTGCTTCCCCTGATACTGTAACACACCGTGACAGTCACTGCTCCCCCGATACTGTAACACACCGTGACAGTCACTGCTCCCGCTGATACTGTAAAACCCCATGACAGTCACTGCTCCCCTGGTACTGTAACACCCCGTGACAGTCACTGCTCCCCCTGATACTGTAACACACCGTGACAGTCTCTGCTCCCCCCGATACTGTAACACACCGTGACAGTCACTGCTCCCCCTGATATGGTAACACCCCGTGACAGTCACTGCTCCCCCCGATACTGTAACACACCGTGACAGTCTCTGCTCCCCCTGATATGGTAACACCCCGTGACAGTCACTGCTCCCCCCGATACTGTAACACACCGTGACAGTCTCTGCTCCCCCCGATACTGTAACACACCGTGACAGTCACTGCTCCCCCTGATATGGTAACACCCCGTGACAGTCACTGCTCCCCCCGATACTGTAACACACCGTGACAGTCACTGCTCCCCCGATACTGTAACACACCGTGACAGTCACTGCTCCCGCTGATACTGTAACACCCCATGACAGTCACTGCTCCCCAGGTACTGTAACACCCCGCGACAGTCACTGCTCCCCCTGATACTGTAACACCCCGTGACAGTCACTGCTCCCCTGATACTGTAACACACCGTGACAGTCACTGCTTCCCCTGATACTGTAACACACCGCGACAGTCACTGCTCCTCCTGATACTGTAACACACCATGACAGTCACTGCCCCCCTTGATACTGTAACACACCGTGACAGTCACTGCTCCCCGATACTGTAACACACCGTGACAGTCACTGATCCCTCTGATACTGTAACACCCCGTGACAGTCACTGCTCCCCAATACTATAACACATCATGACAGTCACTGCTCCCCCAATACTGTAACACACCGTGACAGTCACTGCTCCCCCTGATACTGTAACACCCCGTGACAGTCACTGGTCCCCCTCATGCTGTAACACACCGTGACAGTCACATCTCCCCTAACAATGTAACAGACCGTGAGAGTCACTGCTCCTCCTGATGCTGTAACACACCGTGACAGTCACTGCTCCCCCTGATACTGTAACATACCGTGACAGTCACTGCTCCCCTGATACTGTAACACACCGTGACAGTCACTGCTCCCCCTGATACTGTAACACACCGTGACAGTCACTGCTCCCCCTGATACTGTAACACACTGTGACAGTCACTGCTCCCCCTGATAATGTAAGACACCGTGACATTCACAGCACCCCCCGATATTGTAACACACCGTGACAGTCACTGCTCTCCCCGATACTGTGACACACAGTGACTGTCACTGCTCCCCCTGATACTGTTACAAACTGTGACAGTCACTGCTCCTCCTGATACAGTAACACCCCGAGACAGTCACTGCTCCCCCTGATACTGTAACACCCCGTGACAGTCACTGCTCCCCTGATACAGTAACACACCGTGACAGTCACTGCTTCCCCTGATACTGTAACACACCGTGACAGTCACTGCTTCCCCTGATACTGTAACACACCGTGACAGTCAGTGCTCCCCCGTTACTGTAACACACCGTGACAGTCACTGCTCCCCTGATACAGTAACACACCGTGACAATCACTGCTCCCCTGATACTGTAACACACCGTGACATTCACTGCTTCCTCTGATACTGTAACACACCGTGACAGTCACTGCTCCCCCGATAATGTAACACACCGTGACAGCCACTGCTCCCTCTGACACTATAACACACCGTGAGAGTCACTGCTCCCCCTGATACTGTAACACACCGTGACAGTCTCTGCTCCCCCCGATACTGTAACATCCCGTGACAATCACTGCTCCCCTGATACTGTAACACACCGTGACATTCACTGCTTCCTCTGATACTGTAACACACCGTGACAGTCACTGCTCCCCCGATAATGTAACACACCGTGACAGCCACTGCTCACTCTGACACTATAACACACCGTGAGAGTCACTGCTCCCCTTGATACTGTAACACACCGTGACAGTCACTGCTCCCCCTGATACTGTAACACACCGTGACAGTCACTGCTCCCCCTGATACTGTAACACACCGTGACAGTCACTGCTCCCCCGATACTGTAACACACTGTGACAGTCACTGCTCCCCCTGACACTGTAACCCACCGTGACAGTCACTGCTCCCCCTGATGCTGTAACACACCATGACAGTCACTGCTCCCCCAATACTGTAACACACCGTGACAGTCACTGCTCCCCCTGATACTGTAACACATCATGACAGTCACTGGTCCCCCTCATGCTGTAACACACCGTGACAGTCACATCTCCCCTAACAATGTAACAGACCGTGAGAGTCACTGCTCCTCCTGATGCTGTAACACACCATGACAGTCACTGCTCCCCCTGATACTGTAACATACCGTGACAGTCACTGCTCCCCTGATACTGTAACACACCGTGACAGTCACTGCTCCCCCTGATACTGTAACACACCGTGACAGTCACTGCTCCCCCTGATACTGTAACACACTGTGACAGTCACTGCTCCCCCTGATAGTGTAAGACACCGTGACATTCACAGCACCCCCCGATATTGTAACACACCGTGACAGTCACTGCTCTCCCCGATACTGTAACACACAGTGACTGTCACTGCTCCCCCTGATACTGTTACAAACTGTGACAGTCACTGCTCCTCCTGATACAGTAACACCCCGAGACAGTCACTGCTCCCCCTGATACTGTAACACCCCGTGACAGTCACTGCTCCCCTGATACAGTAACACACCGTGACAGTCACTGCTTCCCCTGATACTGTAACACACCGTGACAGTCACTGCTTCCCCTGATACTGTAACACACCGTGACAGTCAGTGCTCCCTCGTTACTGTAACACACCGTGACAGTCACTGCTCCCCTGATACAGTAACACACCGTGACAATCACTGCTCCCCTGATACTGTAACACACCGTGACATTCACTGCTTCCTCTGATACTGTAACACACCGTGACAGTCACTGCTCCCCCGATAATGTAACACACCGTGACAGCCACTGCTCCCTCTGACACTATAACACACCGTGAGAGTCACTGCTCCCCCTGATACTGTAACACACCGTGACAGTCTCTGCTCCCCCCGATACTGTAACATCCCGTGACAATCACTGCTCCCCTGATACTGTAACACACCGTGACAGTAACTGCTCCCCCGATACTGTAACACACCGTGACAGTCACTGCTCCCCCTGATACTGTAACACACCGTGACAGTCACTGCTCCCCCGATACTGTAACACACTGTGACAGTCACTGCTCCCCCTGACACTGTAACCCACCGTGACAGTCACTGCTCCCCCTGATAATGTAACACACCGTGACAGTCACTGCACCCCCTGATACTTTAACACACCGTGACAGTCATTGCTTCCCCGATACACTACCACACCGTGACAGTCACTGCTCCCCCGATACTGTAACATACCGTGACAGTCACTGCTCCCGCTGATACTGTAACACACCGTGACAGTCACTGCTTCCCCTGATACTGTAACACACCGTGACAGTCACTGCTCCCCTGATACTGTAACACACCGTGACAGTCACTGCTTCCCCTGATACTTTAACACACCGTGACAGTCACTGCTCCCCCTGATACTGTAACACACCGTGACAGTTACCGCTCCTCCCTGTTACTGTAACATACCATGACAGTCACTGCTCCACCTGATACTGTAACACACTGCGACAGTGATTGCTCCCCAAGATATTGTAACACACCGTGACAGTCACTGCTCTCCCTGATACTGTAACACACCGTGACAGTCACTGCTCCCGCTGATACTGTAACACACTGTGACAGTCACTGCTCCCCTGATACTGTAACACATCATGACAGTCACTGCTCCCCCTGATACTGTAACACACCGTGACTGTCACTGCTCCCCCTAATACTGTAACACACCGTGACAGTCACTTCTACCCCTGATACTGTAACACACCGTGACAGTCACTGCTCCCCCTGATACTGTAACACCCCATGACAGTCACTGATCCCCCTGATACTGCAACACACCATGACAGTCACTGCTCCCCCTGATACTGTAACACACCGTGACAGTCACTGCTCCCCCTGATTCTGTAACACACCGTGACATTCACTGCTCCCGCTGATACTGTAACACACTGTGACAGTCACTGCTCCCCTGATACCGTAACACACCGTGACAGTCACTGCTCCCCTGATACTGTAACACACCATGACAGTCACTGCTCCCCCTGATACTGTAACACACTGTGACAGTCACTGCTCCCCCTGATAATGTAAGACACCGTGACATTCACAGCACCCCCCGATATTGTAACACACCGTGACAGTCACTGCTCTCCCCGATACTGTAACACACAGTGACTGTCACTGCTCCCCCTGATACTGTTACAAACCGTGACAGTCACTGCTCCTCCTGATACAGTAACACCCCGAGACAGTCACTGCTCCCCCTGATACTGTAACACCCCGTGACAGTCACTGCTCCCCTGATACAGTAACACACCGTGACAGTCACTGCTTCCCCTGATACTGTAACACACCATGACAGTCACTGCTCCCCCGATACTGTAACCCACCGTGACAGTCACTGCTCCCCCTGATAATGTAACACACCGTGACAGTCACTGCACCCCCTGATAATGTAACACACTGTGACAGTCATTGCTTCCCCGATACACTACCACACCGTGACAGTCACTGCTCCCCATGATACTGTAACGCACTGTGACAGTCACTGCTCCCCTGATACTGAAACACACCGTGACAGTCACTGCTCCCCCGATACTGTAACATACCGTGACAGTCACTGCTCCCGCTGATACTGTAACACACCGAGACAGTCACTGCTTCCCCTGATACTGTAACACACCGTGACAGTCACTGCTCCCCTGATACTGTAACACACCGTGACAGTCACTGCTTCCCCTGATACTTTAACACACCGTGACAGTCACTGCTCCCCCTGATACTGTAACACACCGTGACAGTTACCGCTCCTCCCTGTTACTGTAACATACCATGACAGTCACTGCTCCACCTGATACTGTAACACACTGCGACAGTGATTGCTCCCCAAGATATTGTAACACACCGTGACAGTCACTGCTCTCCCTGATACTGTAACACACCGTGACAGTCACTGCTCCCGCTGATACTGTAACACACTGTGACAGTCACTGCTCCCCTGATACTGTAACACATCATGACAGTCACTGCTCCCCCTGATACTGTAACACACCGTGACTGTCACTGCTCCCCCTAATACTGTAACACACCGTGACAGTCACTTCTACCCCTGATACTGTAACACACCGTGACAGTCACTGCTCCCCCTGATACTGTAACACCCCATGACAGTCACTGATCCCCCTGATACTGCAACACACCATGACAGTCACTGCTCCCCCTGATACTGTAACACACCGTGACAGTCACTGCTCCCCCTGATACTGTAACACCCCATGACAGTCACTGATCCCCCTGATACTGCAACACACCATGACAGTCACTGCTCCCCCTGATACTGTAACACACCGTGACAGTCACTGCTCCCCCCGATACTGTAACACACCGTGACAGTCACTGCTCCCCCTGATACTGTAACACCCCGTGACATTCACTGCTCCCGCTGATACTGTAACACACTGTGACAGTCACTGCTCCCCTGATACCGTAACACACCGTGACAGTCACTGCTCCCCTGATACTGTAACACACCATGACAGTCACTGCTCCCCCTGATACTGTAACATACCGTGACTGTCACTGCTCCCCCTGATACTGTAACACACCGTGACAGTCACTTCTACCCCTGATACTTTAATACACCGTGACAGTCACTGCTCCCCCTGATACTGTAACACACCGTGACAGTCACTGCTCCCGCTGATTCTGTAACACACCGTGACATTCACTGCTTCCTGATACTGTAACACACCGTGACAGTCACTGCTCCCCCCTATGCTGGAACACAACATGACAGTCACTGCTTCCCCCTGAAACAGTAACACACCGTGACAGTCACTGCTCACCCTGATACTGTTACACACCGTGACAGTCACAACTCCCCCTGATACTGTAACACACCGTGACAGTCAATGCTCCCCCTGATGCTGTAACACACCGTGACAGTCACTTCGCTCCTAACAATGTAACAGACCATGAGAGACACTGCTCCCCCTGATGCTGTAACACACCGTGACAGTCACTGCTCGCCCTGATACTGTAACATACCGTGACATTCACTGCTTCCCCTGATACTGTAACACACTGTGACAGTCACTGCTCCCCCTGATACTGTAACACACCGTGACATTCACTGCTCCCCTGATACTGTAACACACCGTGACAGTCACTGCTCCCCCTGATTCTGTAACACACCGTGACAGTCACTGCTCCCCCTGATACTGGAACACACCATGACTGTCACTGCTCCCCCTGATACTGTAACACACCGTGACAGTCACTGCTCCCCCTGATGCTGTAACACACCGTGACAGTCACTTCGCTCCTAACAATGTAACAGACCATGAGAGACACTGCTCCCCCTGATGCTGTAACACACCGTGACAGTCACTGCTCGCCCTGATACTGTAACATACCGTGACAGTCACTGCTCCCCCGATAATGTAACACACCGTGACATTCACTGCTTCCCCTGATACTGTAACACACTGTGACAGTCACTGCTCCCCCCGATACTGTAACACACCGTGACAGTCACTGCTCCCCCGATAATGTAACACACCGTGACAGTCACTGCACCCCCTGATACGATAACACACCGTTACAGTTACTGCTTCCCCCTATACTGTAACACACCGTGATAGTCACTGCTCCCCATGATACTGTAACACACTGTTACAGTCACTGCTCCCCTGATACTGTAACACACCGTGACAGTCACTGCTCCCCCGATACTGTAACACACCGTGACAGTCACTGCTCCTGCTGATACTGTAACACCCCATGACAGTCACTGCTCCCCAGGTACTGTAACACCCCGCGACAGTCACTGCTCCCCCTGATACTGTAACACCCCGTGACAGTCACTGCTCCCCTGATACTGTAACACACCGTGACAGTCACTGCTTCCCCTGATACTGTAACACACCGCGACAGTCACTGCTCCCCCTGATACTGTAACACACCGTGACAGTCACTGCCCCCCTTGATACTGTAACACACTGTGACAGTCACTGCTCCCCGATACTGTAACACACCGTGACAGTCACTGATCCCTCTGATACTGTAACACCCCGTGACAGTCACTGCTCCCCAATACTATAACACATCATGACAGTCACTGCTCCCCCAATACTGTAACACACCGTGACAGTCACTGCTCCCCCTGATACTGTAACACATCATGACAGTCACTGGTCCCCCTGATGCTGTAACACACCGTGACAGTCACATCTCCCCTAACAATGTAACAGACCGTGAGAGTCACTGCTCCTCCTGATGCTGTAACACACCGTGACAGTCACTGCTCCCCCTGATACTGTAACATACCGTGACAGTCACTGCTCCCCTGATACTGTAACACACCGTGACAGTCACTGCTCCCCCTGATAATGTAACACACCGTGACAGTCACTGCACCCCCTGATACTATAACACACCGAGACAGTCACTGCTTCCCCCTATACTATAACACACCGTGATAGTCACTGCTCCCCATGATACTGTAACACACTGTTACAGTCACTGCTCCCCTGATACTGTAACACACCGTGACAGTCACTGCTCCCCCGATACTGTAACACACCGTGGCAGTCACTGCTCCCCTGATACTGTAACACACCGTGACAGTCACTGCTCCCCCTGATACTGTAACACACCATGACAGTCATTGCTCACCACATACTGTAACACACCGTGACAGTCACTGCTCCCCCTGATAATGTAACATACCGTGACAGTCACTGCTCCCCTGATACTGTAACACACCGTGACAGTCACTGCTCCCCCTGATAATGTAACACACCGTGACAGTCACTGCTCCCCCTGATAATGTAACACACCGTGGCAGTCACTGCTCCCCCTGATACTGTAAGACACCATGACAGTCATTGCTCACCACATACTGTAACACACCGTGACAGTCACTGCTCCCCCTGATAATGTAACATACCGTGACAGTCACTGCTCCCCTGATACTGTAACACACCGTGACAGTCACTGCTCCCCCTGATACTGTAACACACCGTGACAGTCACTGCTCCCGCTGATACTGTAACACACCATGACAGTCACTGCTCTCCCTGATACTGTAACACACTGTGACAGTCACTGCTCCCCCTGATACTGTAAGACACCGTGACAGTCACAGCATCCCCTGATACTGTTACACACCGTGACAGCCACTGCTCCCCCTGATACTGTAACACCCCGTGACAGTCACTGCTCCCCTGATACTGTAACACACCGTGACAGTCACTGCTCTCATGATACTGTAACACACCGTGACAGTCACTGCTCCCCCGATACTGTAACACACTGTGACGGTCACTGCTCCCCCTGATACTGTAACACCCCGTGACAGTCACTGCTCCCCTGATACTGTAACACACCGTGACAGTCACTGCTCCCAAGATACTGTAACAACCCATGACAGTCACTGCTCCCCTGGCACTGTAACACCCCGTGACAGTCACTGCTCCCCCTGATACTGTAACACACCGTGACAGTCTCTGCTCCCCCCGCTACTGTAACACACCGTGACAGTCACTGCTCTCCCTGATATGGTAACACCCCGTGACAGTCACTGCTCCCCCCGATACTTTAACACACTGTGACAGTCACTGCTCCCCCTGATACTGTAAGACACCGTGACAGTCACAGCATCCCCTGATACTGTTACACACCGTGACAGTCACTGCTCCCCCTGATACTGTAACACACCGTGACAGTCACTGATCCCCCTGATACTGCAACACACCATGACAGTCACTGCTCCCCCTGAAACTGTAACACACCGTGACAGTCACTGCTCCCCCTGATTCTGTAACACACCGTGACATTCACTGCTTCCTGATACTGTAACACACCGTGACAGTCACTGCTCCCCCCGATGCTGGAACACAACATGACAGTCACTGCTTCGCCCTGAAACAGTAACACACCGTGACAGTCACTGCTCACCCTGATACTGTAACACACCGTGACAGTCACAGCTCCCCCTGATACTGTAACACACCGTGACAGTCACTGCTCCCCCTGATGCTGTAACACACCGTGACAGTCACTTCGCTCCTAACAATGTAACAGACCATGAGAGACACTGCTCCCCCTGATGCTGTAACACACCGTGACAGTCAATGCTCGCCCTGATACTGTAACATACCGTGACATTCACTGCTTCCCCTGATACTGTAACACACTGTGACAGTCACTGCTCCCCCTGATACTGTAACACACCGTGACATTCACTGCTCCCCTGATACTGTAACACACCGTGACAGTCACTGCTCCCCCTGATTCTGTAACACACCGTGACAGTCACTGCTCCCCCTGATACTGGAACACACCATGACTGTCACTGCTCCCCCTGATGCTGTAACACACCGTGACAGTCACTTCGCTCCTAACAATGTAACAGACCATGAGAGACACTGCTCCCCCTGATGCTGTAACACACCGTGACAGTCACTGCTCGCCCTGATACTGTAACCTACCGTGACATTCACTGCTTCCCCTGATACTGTAACACACTGTGACAGTCACTGCTCCCCCCGAAACTGTAACACACCGTGACAGTCACTGCTCCCCCGATAATGTAACACACCGTGACAGTCACTGCACCCCCTGATACTATAACACACCGTTACAGTTACTGCTTCCCCCTATACTATAACACACCGTGATAGTCACTGCTCCCCATGATACTGTAACACACTGTTACAGTCACTGCTCCCCTGATACTGTAACACACCGTGACAGTCACTGCTCCCCCGATACTGTAACACACCGTGGCAGTCACTGCTCCCGCTGATACTGTAACACCCCATGACAGTCACTGCTCCCCTGGTACTGTAACACCCCGCAACAGTCACTGCTCCCCCTGATACTGTAACACCCCGTGACAGTCACTGCTCCCCTGATACTGTAACACACCGTGACAGTCACTGCTCCCCCTGATTCTGTAACACACCGTGACATTCACTGCTCCCGCTGATACTGTAACACACTGTGACAGTCACTGCTCCCCTGATACTGTAACACACCATGACAGTCACTGCTCCCGCTGATACTGTAACACTCTGTGACAGTCACTGCTCCCCTGATACTGTAACACATCATGACAGTCACTGCTCCCCCTGATACTGTAACACACCGTGACTGTCACTGCTCCCCCTGATAATGTAACACACCGTGACAGTCACTGCACCCCCTGATACTTTAACACACCGTGACAGTCATTGCTTCCCCGATACACTACCACACCGTGACAGTCACTGCTCCCTATGATACTGTAACGCACTGTGACAGTCACTGCTCCCCTGATACTGAAACACACCGTGACAGTCACTGCTCCCCCGATACTGTAACATACCGTGACAGTCACTGCTCCCGCTGATACTGTAACACACCGTGACAGTCACTGCTTCCCCTGATACTGTAACACACCGTGACAGTCACTGCTCCCCTGATACTGTAACACACCGTGACAGTCACTGCTTCCCCTGATACTTTAACACACCGTGACAGTCACTGCTCCCCCTGATACTGTAACACACCGTGACAGTTACCGCTCCTCCCTGTTACTGTAACATACCATGACAGTCACTGATCCACCTGATACTGTAACACACTGCGACAGTGATTGCTCCCCAAGATATTGTAACACACCGTGACAGTCACTGCTCTCCCTGATACTGTAACACACCGTGACAGTCACTGCTCCCGCTGATACTGTAACACACTGTGACAGTCACTGCTCCCCTGATACTGTAACACATCATGACAGTCACTGCTCCCCCTGATACTGTAACACACCGTGACTGTCACTGCTCCCCCTAATACTGTAACACACCGTGACAGTCACTTCTACCCCTGATACTGTAACACACCGTGACAGTCACTGCTCCCCCTGATACTGTAACACCCCATGACAGTCACTGATCCCCCTGATACTGCAACACACCATGACAGTCACTGCTCCCCCTGATACTGTAACACACCGTGACAGTCACTGCTCCCCCTGATTCTGTAACACACCGTGACATTCACTGCTCCCGCTGATACTGTAACACACTGTGACAGTCACTGCTCCCCTGATACCGTAACACACCGTGACAGTCACTGCTCCCCTGATACCGTAACACACCATGACAGTCACTGCTCCCCCTGATACTGTAACACACCGTGACTGTCACTGCTCCCCCGATACTGTAACACACCGTGACAGTCACTTCTACCCCTGATACTTTAATACACCGTGACAGTCACTGCTCCTCCTGATACTGTAACACACCGTGACAGTCACTGCTCCCGCTGATTCTGTAACACACCGTGACATTCACTGCTTCCTGATACTGTAACACACCGTAACAGTCACTGCTCCCCCCTATGCTGGAACACAACATGACAGTCACTGCTTCCCCCTGAAACAGTAACACACCGTGACAGTCACTGCGCACCCTGATACTGTAACACACCGTGACAGTCACAACTCCCCCTGATACTGTAACACACCGTGACAGTCACTGCTCCCCCTGATGCTGTAACACACCGTGACAGTCACTTCGCTCCTAACAATGTAACAGACCATGAGAGACACTGCTCCCCCTGATGCTGTAACACACCGTGACAGTCACTGCTCGCCCTGATACTGTAACATACCGTGACATTCACTGCTTCCCCTGATACTGTAACACACTGTGACAGTCACTGCTCCCCCTGATACTGTAACACACTGTGACAGTCACTGCTCCCTCTGATACTGGAACACACCATGACTGTCACTGCTCCCCCTGATACTGTAACACACCGTGACAGTCACTGCTCCCCCTGATACTGGAACACACCATGACTGTCACTGCTCCCCCTGATACTGTAACACACCGTGACAGTCACTGCTCCCCCGATACTGTAACACACCGTGACAGTCACTACTCCTGCTGATACTGTAACACCCCATGACAGTCACTGCTCCCCAGGTACTGTAACACCCCGCGACAGTCACTGCTCCCCCTGATACTGTAACACCCCGTGACAGTCACTGCTCCCCTGATACTGTAACACACCGTGACAGTCACTGCTTCCCCTGATACTGTAACACACCGCGACAGTCACTGCTCCCCCTGATACTGTAACACACCGTGACAGTCACTGCCCCCCTTGATACTGTAACACACCGTGACAGTCACTGCTCCCCGATACTGTAACACACCGTGACAGTCACTGATCCCTCTGATACTGTAACACCCCGTGACAGTCACTGCTCCCCAATACTATAACACATCATGACAGTCACTGCTCCCCCAATACTGTAACACACCGTGACAGTCACTGATCCCCCTGATACTGTAACACATCATGACAGTCACTGGTCCCCCTGATGCTGTAACACACCGTGACAGTCACATCTCCCCTAACAATGTAACAGACCGTGAGAGTCACTGCTCCTCCTGATGCTGTAACACACCGTGACAGTCACTGCTCCCCCTGATATTGTAACATACCGTGACAGTCACTGCTCCCCTGATACTGTAACACACCGTGACAGTCACTGCTCCCCCTGATAATGTAACACACCGTGACAGTCACTGCACCCCCTGATACTATAACACACCGAGACAGTCACTGCTTCCCCCTATACTGTAACACACCGTGACAGTCACTGCTCTCCCTGATATGGTAACACCCCGTGACAGTCACTGCTCCCCCCGATACTTTAACACACTGTGACAGTCACTGCTCCCCCTGATACTGTAAGACACCGTGACAGTCACAGCATCCCCTGATACTGTTACACACCGTGACAGTCACTGCTCCCCCTGATACTGTAACACACCGTGACAGTCACTGATCCCCCTGATACTGCAACACACCATGACAGTCACTGCTCCCCCTGAAACTGTAACACACCGTGACAGTCACTGCTCCCCCTGATTCTGTAACACACCGTGACATTCACTGCTTCCTGATACTGTAACACACCGTGACAGTCACTGATCCCCCCGATGCTGGAACACAACATGACAGTCACTGCTTCCCCCTGAAACAGTAACACACCGTGACAGTCACTGCTCACCCTGATACTGTAACACACCGTGACAGTCACAGCTCCCCCTGATACTGTAACACACCGTGACAGTCACTGCTCCCCCTGATGCTGTAACACACCGTGACAGTCACTTCGCTCCTAACAATGTAACAGACCATGAGAGACACTGCTTCCCCTGATGCTGTAACACACCGTGACAGTCAATGCTCGCCCTGATACTGTAACATACCGTGACATTCACTGCTTCCCCTGATACTGTAACACACTGTGACAGTCACTGCTCCCCCTGATACTGTAACACACCGTGACATTCACTGCTCCCCTGATACTGTAACACACCGTGACAGTCACTGCTCCCCCTGATTCTGTAACACACCGTGACTGTCACTGCTCCCCCTGATACTGGAACACACCATGACTGTCACTGCTCCCCCTGATGCTGTAACACACCGTGACAGTCACTTCGCTCCTAACAATGTAACAGACCATGGGAGACACTGCTCCCCCTGATGCTGTAACACACCGTGACAGTCACTGCTCGCCCTGATACTGTAACCTACCATGACATTCACTGCTTCCCCTGATACTGTAACACACTGTGACAGTCACTGCTCCCCCCGAAACTGTAACACACCGTGACAGTCACTGCTCCCCCGATAATGTAACACACCGTGACAGTCACTGCACCCCCTGATACTATAACACACCGTTACAGTTACTGCTTCCCCCTATACTATAACACACCGTGATAGTCACTGCTCCCCATGATACTGTAACACACTGTTACAGTCACTGCTCCCCTGATACTGTAACACACCGTGACAGTCACTGCTCCCCCGATACTGTAACACGACGTGGCAGTCACTGCTCCCGCTGATACTGTAACACCCCATGACAGTCACTGCTCCCCTGGTACTGTAACACCCCGCGACAGTCACTGCTCCCCCTGATACTGTAACACCCTGTGACAGTCACTGCTCCCCTGATACTGTAACACACCGTGACAGTCACTGCTTCCCCTGATACTGTAACACACCGCGACAGTCACTGCTCCCCCTGATACTGTAACACACCGTGACAGTCACTGCCCCCCTTGATACTGTAACACACCGTGACAGTCACTGCTCCCCGATACTGTAACACACCGTGACAGTCACTGATCCCTCTGATACTGTAACACCCCGTGACAGTCACTGCTCCCCAATACTATAACACATCATGACAGTCACTGCTCCCCCAATACTGTAACACACCGTGACAGTCACTGCTCCCCCTGATACTGTAACACATCATGACAGTCACTGGTCCCCCTGATGCTGTAACACACCGTGACAGTCACATCTCCCCTAACAATGTAACAGACCGTGAGAGTCACTGCTCCTCCTGATGCTGTAACACACCGTGACAGTCACTGCTCCCCCTGATACTGTAACATACCGTGACAGTCACTGCTCCCCTGATACTGTAACACACCGTGACAGTCACTGCTCCCCCTGATACTGTAACACACCGTGACAGTCACTGCTCCCCCTGATACTGTAACACACCATGACAGTCATTGCTCACCACATACTGTAACACACCGTGACAGTCACTGCTCCCCCTGATAATGTAACACACCGTGACAGTCACTGCACCCCCTGATACTGTAACACACCGTGGCAGTCACTGCTCCCGCTGATACTGTAACACCCCGTGACAGTCACTGCTCCCCCCGATACTTTAACACACTGTGACAGTCACTGCTCCCCCTGATACTGTAAGACACCGTGACAGTCACAGCTCCCCTGATACTGTAACACACCGTGGCAGTCACTGCTCCCATGATACTGTAACACACCGTGACATTCACTGCTTCCTGATACTGTAACACACCGTGACAGTCACTGATCCCCCCGATGCTGTAACACACCGTGACATTCACTGCTTCCTGATACTGTAACACACCGTGACAGTCACTGCTCCCATGATACTGTAACACACCGTGACAGTCACTGCTCCCCCGATACTGTAACACACCGTGACATTCACTGCTTCCTGATACTGTAACACACCGTGACATTCACTGCTTCCTGATACTGTAACACACCGTGACATTCACTGCTTCCTGATACTGTAACACACCGTGACAGTCACTGCTCCCCCGATACTGTAACACACCGTGACATTCACTGCTTCCTGATACTGTAACACACCGTGACAGTCACTGCTCCCCCGATACTGTAACACACCGTGACATTCACTGCTTCCTGATACTGTAACACCCCGTGACAGTCACAGCTCCCCTGATACTGTAACACACCGTGGCAGTCACTGCTCCCATGATACTGTAACACACCGTGACAGTCACTGCTCCCCCGATACTGTAACACACCGTGACATTCACTGCTTCCTGATACTGTAACACACCGTGACAGTCACTGATCCCCCCGATGCTGGAACACAACATGACAGTCACTGCTTCCCCCTGAAACAGTAACACACCGTGACAGTCACTGCTCACCCTGATACTGTAACACACCGTGACAGTCACAGCTCCCCCTGATACTGTAACACACCGTGACAGTCACTGCTCCCCCTGATGCTGTAACACACCGTGACAGTCACTTCGCTCCTAACAATGTAACAGACCATGAGAGACACTGCTCCCCCTGATGCTGTAACACACCGTGACAGTCAATGCTCGCCCTGATACTGTAACACCCCGTGACATTCACTGCTTCCCCTGATACTGTAACACACTGTGACAGTCACTGCTCCCCCTGATACTGTAACACACCGTGACATTCACTGCTCCCCTGATACTGTAACACACCGTGACAGTCACTGCTCCCCCTGATTCTGTAACACACCGTGACAGTCACTGCTCCCCCTGATACTGGAACACACCATGACTGTCACTGCTCCCCCTGATGCTGTAACACACCGTGACAGTCACTTCGCTCCTAACAATGTAACAGACCATGAGAGACACTGCTCCCCCTGATGCTGTAACACACCGTGACAGTCACTGCTCGCCCTGATACTGTAACCTACCGTGACATTCACTGCTTCCCCTGATACTGTAACACACTGTGACAGTCACTGCTCCCCCCGAAACTGTAACACACCGTGACAGTCACTGCTCCCCCGATAATGTAACACACCGTGACAGTCACTGCACCCCCTGATACTATAACACACCGTTACAGTTACTGCTTCCCCCTATACTATAACACACCGTGATAGTCACTGCTCCCCATGATACTGTAACACACTGTTACAGTCACTGCTCCCCTGATACTGTAACACACCGTGACAGTCACTGCTCCCCCGATACTGTAACACGACGTGGCAGTCACTGCTCCCGCTGATACTGTAACACCCCATGACAGTCACTGCTCCCCTGGTACTGTAACACCCCGCGACAGTCACTGCTCCCCCTGATACTGTAACACCCCGTGACAGTCACTGCTCCCCTGATACTGTAACACACCGTGACAGTCACTGCTTCCCCTGATACTGTAACACACCGCGACAGTCACTGCTCCCCCTGATACTGTAACACACCGTGACAGTCACTGCCCCCCTTGATACTGTAACACACCGTGACAGTCACTGCTCCCCGATACTGTAACACACCGTGACAGTCACTGATCCCTCTGATACTGTAACACCCCGTGACAGTCACTGCTCCCCAATACTATAACACATCATGACAGTCACTGCTCCCCCAATACTGTAACACACCGTGACAGTCACTGCTCCCCCTGATACTGTAACACATCATGACAGTCACTGGTCCCCCTGATGCTGTAACACACCGTGACAGTCACATCTCCCCTAACAATGTAACAGACCGTGAGAGTCACTGCTCCTCCTGATGCTGTAACACACCGTGACAGTCACTGCTCCCCCTGATACTGTAACATACCGTGACAGTCACTGCTCCCCCTGATACTGTAACACACCGTGACAGTCACTGCTCCCCCTGATACTGTAACACACCGTGACAGTCACTGCTCCCCCTGATACTGTAACACACCATGACAGTCATTGCTCACCACATACTGTAACACACCGTGACAGTCACTGCTCCCCCTGATAATGTAACACACCGTGACAGTCACTGCTCCCCCTGATACTGTAACACACCGTGGCAGTCACTGCTCCCATGATACTGTAACACACTGTTACAGTCACTGCTCCCCGATACTGTAACACACCGTGACAGTCACTGCTCCCCCTGATACTGTAACACACCGTGACAGTCACTGCTCCCGCTGATACTGTAACACCCCGTGACAGTCACTGCTCCCCCCGATACTTTAACACACTGTGACAGTCACTGCTCCCCCTGATACTGTAAGACACCGTGACAGTCACAGCATCCCCTGATACTGTTACACACCGTGACAGCCACTGCTCCCCCTGATACTGTAACACCCCGTGACAGTCACTGCTCCCATGATACTGTAACACCCCGTGACAGTCACTGCTCCCCTGATACTGTAACACACCGTGACAGTCACTGCTCCCATGATACTGTAACACACCGTGACAGTCACTGCTCCCCCGATACTGTAACACACTGTGACGGTCACTGCTCCCCCTGATACTGTAACACCCCGTGACAGTCACTGCTCCCCTGATACTGTAACACACCGTGACAGTCACTGCTCCCATGATACTGTAACACACCGTGACAGTCACTGCTCCCGCTGATACTGTAACACCCCGTGACAGTCACTGCTCCCGCTGATACTGTAACAACCCATGACAGTCACTGCTCCCCTGGCACTGTAACACCCCGTGACAGTCACTGCTCCCCCTGATACTGTAACACACCGTGACAGTCTCTGCTGCCCCCGATACTGTAACACACTGTGACAGTCACTGCTCCCCCTGATACTGTAAGACACCATGACAGTCACAGCATCCCCTGATACTGTTACACACCGTGACAGTCACTGCTCCCCCTGATACTGTAACACCCCGTGACAGTCACTGATCCCCCTGATACTGCAACACACCATGACTGTCACTGCTCCCCCTGAAACTGTAACACACCGTGACAGTCACTGCTCCCCCTGATTCTGTAACACACCGTGACATTCACTGCTTCCTGATACTGTAACACACCGTGACAGTCACTGCTCCCCCCGATGCTGGAACACAACATGACAGTCACTGCTTCCCCCTGAAACAGTAACACACCGTGACAGTCACTGCTCCCCTGATACTGTAACACACCGTGACAGTCACAGCTCCCCCTGATACTGTAACACACCGTGACAGTCACTGCTCCCCCTGATGCTGTAACACACCGTGACAGTCACTTCGCTCCTAACAATGTAACAGACCATGAGAGACACTGCTCCCCCTGATGCTGTAACACACCGTGACAGTCAATGCTCGCCCTGATACTGTAACATACCGTGACATTCACTGCTTCCCCTGATACTGTAACACACTGTGACAGTCACTGCTCCCCCTGAAACTGTAACACACCGTGACAGTCACTGCTCCCCCTGATTCTGTAACACACCGTGACAGTCACTGCTCCCCCTGATACTGGAACACACCATGACTGTCACTGCTCCCCCTGATACTGTAACACACCATGACAGTCACTGCTCCCCCTGATGCTGTAACACACCGTGACAGTCACTTCGCTCCTAACAATGTAACAGACCATGAGAGACACTGCTCCCCCTGATGCTGTAACACACCGTGACAGTCACTGCTCGCCCTGATACTGTAACATACCGTGACATTCACTGCTTCCCCTGATACTGTAACACACTGTGACAGTCACTGCTCCCCCCGATACTGTAACACACCGTGACAGTCACTGCTCCCCCGATAATGTAACACACCGTGACAGTCACTGCACCGCCTGATACTATAACACACCGTTACAGTTACTGCTTCCCCCTATACTGTAACACACCGGGATAGTCACTGCTCTCCATGATACTGTAACACACTGTTACAGTCACTGCTCCCCTGATACTGTAACACACCGTGACAGTCACTGCTCCCCCGATACTGTAACACACCGTGACAGTCACTGCTCCCGCTGATACTGTAACACCCCATGACAGTCACTGCTCCCCTGGTACTGTAACACCCCGCGACAGTCACTGCTCCCCCTGATACTGTAACACCCCGTGACAGTCACTGCTCCCCTGATACTGTAACACACCGTGACAGTCACTGCTTCCCCTGATACTGTAACACACCGCGACAGTCACTGCTCCCCCTGATACTGTAACACACCGTGACAGTTTCCGCTCTTCCCTGATACTGTAACATACCATGACAGTCACTGCTCCACCTGATACTGTAACACCCCATGACAGTCACTGATCCCCCTGATACTGTTACACACCGTGACTGTCACAGCTCCCCCTGATACTGTAACACACCGTGACAGTCACTGCTCCCCTGATACTGTAACACACCGTGACATTCACTGCTTCCCCTGATACTGTAACACACCATGACAGTCACTGCTCCCCCGATAATGTAACACACCGTGACAGTCACTGCTCCCCCTGATACTGTAACACACCGTGACAGTCACTTCTACCCCTGATACTTTAATACACCGTGACAGTCACTGCTCCCCCTGATACTGTAACACCCCGTGACAGTCACTGATCCCCCTGATACTGCAACACACCATGACAGTCACTGCTCCCCCTGAAACTGTAACACACCGTGACAGTCACTGCAGCCCCTGATACGATAACACACCGTTACAGTTACTGCTTCCCCCTATACTGTAACACACCGTGATAGTCACTGCTCCCCATGATACTGTAACACACTGTTACAGTCACTGCTCCCCTGATACTGTAACACACCGTGACAGTCACTGCTCCCCCGATACTGTAACACACCGTGACAGTCACTGCTCCCGCTGATACCGTAACACCCCATGACAGTCACTGCTCCCCTGGTACTGTAACACCCCGTGACAGTCACTGCTCCCCCTGATACTGTAACACCCCATGACAGTCACTGCTCCCCTGGTACTGTAACACCCCGCGACAGTCACTGCTCCCCCTGATACTGTAACACCCCGTGACAGTCACTGCTCCGCTGATACTGTAACACACCGTGACAGTCACTGCTTCCCCTGATACTGTAACACACCGCGACAGTCACTGCTCCCCCTGATACTGTAACACACCGTGACAGTTTCCGCTCTTCCCTGATACTGTAACATACCATGACAGTCACTGCTCCACCTGATACTGTAACACACCGTGACAGTCACTGCACCCCCTGATACTGTAACACACCGTGACAGTCACTGCCCCCCTTGATACTGTAACACACCGTGACAGTCACTGCTCCCCGATACTGTAACACACCGTGACAGTCACTGATCCCTCTGATACTGTAACACCCCGTGACAGTCACTGCTCCCCAATACTATAACACATCATGACAGTCACTGCTCCCCCAATACTGTAACACACCGTGACAGTCACTGCTCCCCCTGATACTGTAACACATCATGACAGTCACTGGTCCCCCTGATGATGTAACACACCGTGACAGTCACTGCTCCCCTAACAATGTAACAGACCGTGAGAGTCACTGCCCCTCCTGATGCTGTAACACACCGTGACAGTCACTGCTCCCCCTGATACTGTAACACACCGTGACAGTCACTGCTCCCCCTGATACTGTAACACACCGTGACAGTCACTGCTCCCCCTGATACTGTAACACACCATGACAGTCATTGCTCACCACATACTGTAACACACCGTGACAGTCACTGCTCCCCCTGATAATGTAACACACCGTGACAGTCACTGCACCCCCTGATACTATAACACACCGAGACAGTCACTGCTTCCCCCTATACTGTAACACACCGTGGCAGTCACTGCTCCCCATGATACTGTAACACACTGTTACAGTCACTGCTCCCTGATACTGTAACACACCGTGACACTCCCGCTGATACTGTAACACCCCATGACAGTCACTGCTCCCCTGGTACTGTAACACACCGTGACAGTCACTGCTCCCCCTGATACTGTAACACCCCGTGACAGTCACTGCTCCCCTGATACTGTAACACACCGTGACAGTCACTGCTTCCCCTGATACTGTAACACACAGTGACAGTCACTGCTCTCCCTGATACTGTAACACACCGTGACAGTTTCCGCTCCACCCTGATACTGTAACATACCATGACAGTCACTGCTCCACCTGATACTGTAACACACCGTGACAGTCACTGCTCCCCCTGATACTGTAACACACCGTGACAGTTTCCGCTCCACCCTGATACTGTAACATACCATGACAGTCACTGCTCCACCTGATACTGTAACACACCGTGACAGTCACTGCTCCCCTTGATACTGTTACACACCGTGACAGTCACAGCTCCCCTGATATTGTAACACCCCGTGACAGCCACAGCCCCCCGATACTGTAACACACCGTGACAGTCACAGCTCCCCCCGATACTTTAACACACTGTGACAGTCACTGCTCCCCCTGATACTGTAAGACACCGTGGCAGTCACAGCATCCCCTTATACTGTTACACACCGTGACAGTCACTGCTCCCCCTGATACTGTAACACCCCATGACAGTCACTGCTCCCCCGATACTGTAACACACCGTGACAGTCACTGCTCCCATGATACTGTAACACACCGTGACAGTCACTGCTCCCCCGATACTGTAACACACCGTGACAGTCACTGCTCCCATGATACTGTAACACACCGTGACAGTCACTGCTCCCCCGATACTGTAACACACCGTGACAGTCACTGCTCCCATGATACTGTAACACACCGTGACAGTCACTGCTCCCCCTGATACTGTTACACACCGTGACAGTCACAGCTCCCCCCGATACTTTAACACACTGTGACAGTCACCGCTTTCCCTGATACTGTAAGACACCGTGACAGTCACAGCATCCCCTGATACTGTTACACACCGTGACAGTCACTGCTCCCCCTGATACTGTAACACCCCGTGACAGTCACTGCTCCCCTGATACTGTAACACACCGTGACAGTCACTGCTCCCCCGATACTGTAACACACTGTGACAGTCACTGCTCCCGCTGATACTGTAACACCCCATGACAGTCACTGCTCCCCCTGATACTGTAACACCCCGTGACAGTCACTGCTCCCCTGATACTGTAACGCACCGTGACAGTCACTGCTTCCCCTGATACTGTAACACACCGTGACAGTCACTGCTCCCCCTGATACTGTAACACACCGTGACAGTTTCCGCTCCACCCTGATACTGTAACATACCATGACAGTCACTGCTCCACTTGATACTGTAACACACCGTGACAGTCACTGCTCCCCCTGATACTGTAACACACCGTGACAGTGACTGCCCCCCTTGATACTGTTACACACCGTGACAGTCACAGCTCCCCCTGATATTGTAACACCCCGTGACAGCCACTGCCCCCCGATACTGTAACACACCGTGACAGTCACTGCTCCCCCTGATACTGTTACACACCGTGACAGTCACTGCTCCCCCTGATACTGTAACACCCCGTGACAGTCACTGCTCCCCCGATACTGTAACACACCGTGACAGTCACTGCTCCCATGATACTGTAACACACCGTGACAGTCACTGCTCCCCCGATACTGTAACACACTGTGACAGTCACTGCTCCCCCGATACTGTAACACACCGTGACAGTCACTGCTCCCCTGGTACTGTAACACCCCGTGACAGTCACTGCTCCCCCTGATACTGTAACACACCATGACAGTCTCTGCTCCCCCCGATACTGTAACACACCGTGACAGTCACTGCTCTCCCTGATATGGTAACACCCCGTGACAGTCACTGCTCCCCCTGATACTGTAACACACCATGACAGTCTCTGCTCCCCCCGATACTGTAACACACCGTGACAGTCACTGCTCTCCCTGATATGGTAACACCCCATGACAGTCACTGCTCCACCCGATACTTTAACGCACTGTGACAGTCACTGCTCCCCCTGATACTGTAAGACACAGTGACAGTCACAGCATCCCCTAATACTGTTACACACCGTGACAGTCACTGCTCCCCCTGATACTGTCACACCCCGTGACAGTCACTGCTCCCCTGATACTGTAACACACCGTGACAGTCACTGCTCCCATGATACTGTAACACACCGTGACAGTCACTGCTCCCCCGATACTGTAACACACTGTGACAGTCACTGCTCCCCCGATACTGTAACACACCGTGACAGTCACTGCTCCCATGATACTGTAACACACCGTGACAGTCACTGCTCCCCCGATACTGTAACACACCGTGATAGTCACTGCTCCCGCTGATACTGTAACACCCCATGACAGTCACTGCTCCCCCTGATACTGTAACACCCCGTGACAGTCACTGCTCCCATGATACTCTAACACACCGTGACAGTCACTGCTTCCCCTGATACTGTAACACACCGTGACAGTCACTGCTCCCCCTGATACTGTAACACACCGTGACAGTTTCCGCTCCACCCTGATACTGTAACATACCATGACAGTCACTGCTCCACCTGATACTGTAACACACCGTGACAGTCACTGCTCCCCCTGATACTGTAACACACCGTGACAGTGACTGCCCCCCTTGATACTGTTCCACACCGTGACATTCACAGCTCCCCCTGATATTGTAATACCCTGTGACAGCCACTGCCCCCCGATACTGTAACACACCGTGACAGTCACTGCTCCCCCTGATACTGTTACACACCGTGACAGTCACAGCTCCCCCTGATACTGTAACACACTGTGACAGTCAGTGCTCCCCCGATACTGTAACACACCGTTACAATCACTGCTCCCCTGATACTGTAACACACCGTGACATTCACTGCTTCCCCTGATACTGTAACACACCGTGACAGTCACTGCTCCCCCGATAATGTAACACACCGTGACAGTCACTGCTCCCCCTGATACTGTACCACACCGTGAGAGTCACTGCTCCCCCTGATACTGTAACACACCGTGACAGTCACTGCTCCCCCTGATACTGTAACCCACCGTGACAGTCACTGCTCCCCCTGATAATGTAACACACCGTGACAGTCACTGCACCCCCTGATACTATAACACACCGTGACAGTCATTGCTTCCCCCGATACACTACCACACCGTGACAGTCACTGCTCCCCATGATACTGTAACGCACTGTGACAGTCACTGCTCCCCTGATACTGTAACACACCGTGACAGTCACTGCTCCCCCGATACTGTAACACACCATGACAGTCACTGCTCCCGCTGATACTGTAACACACCGTGACAGTCACTGCTTCCCCTGATACTGTAACACACCGTGACAGTCACTGCTCCCCTGATACTGTAACACACCGTGACAGTCACTGCTTCCCCTGATACTGTAACACACCGTGACAGTCACTGCTCCCCCTGATACTGTAACACACCGTGACAGTTACCGCTCCTCCCTGATACTGTAACATACCATGACAGTCACTGCTCCACCTGATACTGTAACACACCGTGACAATCACTGCTCCCCTGATACTGTAACACACTGTGACAGTGATTGCTCCCCCTGATACTGTAACACACCGTGACAGTCACTGCTCCCCCTGATTCTATAACACGCCGTGACAGTCACTGCTCCCCCTGATACTGTAACACACTGTGACAGTCACTGCTCCCCCTGATACTGTAACACACCGTGACAGTCACTGCTCCCCTGATACTGTAACACACCATGACAGTCACAGCTCCCCCTGATACTTTAACACACCGTGACTGTCACTGCTCCCCCTGATACTGTAACACACCGTGACAGTCACTGCTCCCCCTGATACTGTAACACACCGTGACAGTCACTGCTCCCCCTAATACTGTAACACACCATGACAGTCACTGCTCCCCTGATACTGTAACACACCGTGACAGTCACTGCTCCCCTTGATACTGTAACACACCGTGACTGTCACTGCTCCCCCTGATACTGTAACACACCGTGACTGTCACTGCTCCCCCTGACAGTGAGTGCTCGCTGTGACATTGTTACAGATGGTGTCAGTCAGTGACACAAGCTGATTTGATCCTGTGAATTCTCATGTTGCCCGCGAGCTGTTGCAGGAACTGCCGTCTGTGTGTGAAGTTTCCTTGCTGTGAAGCCTGCCTTGTAGTAACGCTCCCAGGACGTCTGAACCCAATGCCTGTCATTTCAGCTTGTGTCTGGTTGACGGGATGTGCCTTTGGTGTCTATTTGCGAACCCTGGCTCCGTGCTCAGTCGGAAGCTTTGGGTTCGGTGTCTGAGACTGAGTCCCACAGCTTGCTGGATTGTGCTGGTATCTTTGACTCCCTGCCCCATCCAGTTTCACAGCCTGACTCTCCTGAATGGTGGCTGAGCAGGAAAGGGTGAGGACACCGATTGATATCGAGGTGTCAAATTCCCCGTGAACGTTCACATGAGAACAAGTCCTTTAGGGTCCACTTGGGCTAATTGTCATGCACCCTCAGACAGAGGTCTGTGTGGACTGTTTGGTGAGCAGGACCCCTGTGGCTGAGACGGAAATCCTCCAACGCTGCAGGAGATGATTCACACCCAATTCAACAATGTCTGCGCTGCTCCCCACTCAGGGGGCCGCCAGGTCAACGCTGGTGGTTCCCAGGTCACGGTGCTACAGGTGAAGTCTCAAACCAAAGACTGCCTTTCTGCTCCTTGCCTCTCTCGAGCACAGAGTGATTTTGCTGTCTGACTGACAATAAGACTCTCCCTCTGCTACCTCTTCCTGTCAAGCAACAACCACCATCTCTCAGTTTTGCCCGTCTTCATTAGGCCAAGCCACACCATGTTCGAGAGGGACAGACTCCAGGCAGCACCACCCCATGGCCTCCGGCCCACTGCCTACAGCTCCAGACCAGCAGGAAATCTTCACCGGCCAGGCCCCGGGACGTCAGGGGATTCAGACAGAATTGGAAATAATATCGAAGGTACTGCCAAGGCCCAGCGGGAGGGAGCAGCAGGAGAGGCAGGCACTAGCTGTTGTAGGGATCTGTCTTCACCGCATTACAGTACATGGTCAGGGCTAAGGTCAAGCCCAGGAGCTGCAGGGAATGAGAGAAAGAAGGTTATTCCTGATCAGACAGTCACCTAGACAACACAGGCATGCAAAGAGAAAAGGCAGCAGGGGACGGGGATTACAGAGCGGGATACGGAGAGGGGGATACGGAGATTACAGAGCGGGATATGGAGAGGGGGATACGGGGATTACAGAGCAGGATACGGAGAGGGGGATACGGGGATTACAGAGCGGGATACGGAGAGGGGGATACGGAGATTACAGAGTGGGATATGGAGAGGGGGATACGGAGATTACAGAGTGGGATATGGAGAGGGGGATACGGAGATTACAGAGTGGGATATGGAGAGGGGGATACGGAGATTACAAAGCGGGATACGGAGAGGGGGATACGCAGATTACAGAGCGGGAGACAGAGAGGGGGATACGGAGATTATAGTGCGGGATATGGAGAGGGGGATACGGAGATTACAGAGTGGGATACGCAGAAGGGGATACAGAGATTACAGAGCGGGATATGGAGAGGGGGATACGGAGATTACAGAGTGGGATACGGAGAGGGGGATACGGGGATTACAGAGCGGGATACGGAGAGGGGGATACTGGGATTACAGAGCGGGATACGAAGAGGGGGATACGGGGATTACGGAAGAGGGCTATGGGGATTACAGAGCGGGACACGGAGAGGGGGATACGGAGATTACAAAGCGGGATACGGAGAGGGGCATACGCAGATTACAGAGCGGGAGACAGAGAGGGGGATACGGAGATTATAGTGCGGGATACGGAGAGTGGAATACAGAGAATACAGAGTGGGAAACGGAGAGCGGGATACGCAGATTACAGAGTGGGAGACAGAGAGGGGGATACAGAGATTATAGTGTGGGATACAGAGAGGGGAATACAGAGATTCCAGAGTGGGATACGGAGAGGGGGATACAGAGATTACACAGCGGGATATGGAGAGGGGAATACAGAGATTACACAGCAGGATACGGAGAGGGGAATACGGAGATTACAGAGTGGGATATGGAGAGGGGGATACAGAGATTGCAGAGCGGGATATAGAGAGGGGGATATGGAGATTAAAGCGTAGGATAGGAGAGGGGAATACGGAGATTACAGAGCGGGATATGGGAAGGGGGATACGAAGATTACAGAACGGGATACAGAGGGGGGGATACGGAGATTACAGAGAGGGTTATGGAGGGGGGATACAGAGATTACAATGCGGGATATGGAGAGGGGGATATGGAGATTACAGAGCGGGATACGGAGAGGGGGATATAGAGATTACAGAGTGGGATACGGAGAGGGGGAATACAGAGATTACAGTGCGGGATGCGGAGAGGGGGATATGGATTTTACAGAGCGGGATATGGAGAGGGGGATACGGAGATTACAGAGCGGGAATTCGGAGAGGGGGATACAGAGATTAAAGAGCGGGATACGGACAGGAGGATATGGAGATTACAGAGGGGGATATGGAGGGGGGATACAGAGATTACAATGCGGGATATGGAGAGGGGGATATGGAGATTACAGAGCGGGATATGGAGAGGGGGATATAGAGATTACAGAGTGGGATACGGAGAGGGGGAATACAGAGATTACAGTGCGGGATACGGAGAGGGGGATACGGATTTTACACAGCGGGATATGGAGAGGGGGATACGGAGATTACAGTGCGAAATACAGAGAGGGGGATACAGAGATTACAGAGCGGGATTCGGAGAGGGGGATACAGAGATTAAAGAGCGGGATACGGACAGGAGGATATGGAGATTACAGAGGGGGATATGGAGGGGGGATACAGAGATTACAATGCGGGATGTGGAGAGGGGGATATGGAGATTACAGAGTGGGATACGGAGAGGGGGATATAGAGATTACAGAGTGGGATACGGAGAGGGGGAATACAGAGATTACAGTGCGGGATACGGAGAGGGGGATACGGATTTTACACAGCGGGATATGGAGAGGGGGATACGGAGATTACAGTGCGAAATACAGAGAGGGGGATACAGAGATTACAGAGCGGGATTCGGAGAGGGGGATACAGAGATTAAAGAGCGGGATACGGACAGGAGGATATGGAGATTACAGAGGGGGATATGGAGAGGGGGATACGGATATTACAGAGCGAGATACAGAGAGGGGAATACAGAGATTACAGAGCAGAATATGGAGAGTGGAATACAGAGATTACAGAGCGGGATACGGAGGGGGGAATACGGTGATTACAGAGCAGGATACGGAGAGGGAGTCACAGAGATTACACAGGGGGATATAGAGAGGGGGATATGGAGATTACAGAGCAAGATACGGAGAGGGAGGGGAAAACAAAGATTACAGAGCGGGATACAGAGAGGGTGAAATGGAGATTACAGAGTGGGATATGGAGAGGGGGAAACGGAGATTACTGAGGGGGATATGGAGAGGGGGAAACGGAGATTACAGAGGGGGATATGGAGATTACAGAGCGGGATACAGAGAGGGGGATACAGAGATTACAGAGCGGGATACAGAGAGGGGAATACAGAGATTACAGAGCAGAATATGGAGAATGGAATACAGAGATTACAGAGCGGGATTCGGAGAGGGGGATACAGAGATTAAAGAGCGGGATACGGACAGGAGGATATGGAGATTACAGAGGGGGATATGGAGAGGGGGATACGGATATTACAGAGCGAGATACAGAGAGGGGAATACAGAGATTACAGAGCAGAATATGGAGAGTGGAATACAGAGATTACAGAGTGGGATACGGAGGGGGGATACGGTGATTACAGAGCAGGATACGGAGAGGGAGTCACAGAGATTACACGGGGGGATATAGAGAGGGGGATATGGAGATTACAGAGCAAGATATGGAGAGGGGAAAACAAATATTACAGAGCGGGATACAGAGAGGGTGAAATGGAGATTACAGAGCGGGATATGGAGAGGGGGAAACGGAGATTACTGAGGGGGATATGGAGAGGGGGAAACGGAGATTACAGAGCGGGATACAGAGAGGGGGATACAGAGATTACAGAGTGGGATACAGAGAGGGGAATACAGAGATTACAGAGAAGGATATGGAGAGGGGGATATGGAGATTACAGAGCAAGATACGGAGAGGGGAATACAGAGATTACAGAGCGGGATATAGAGAGGGGGATATGGAGATTACAGAGCAGGATATGGAGAGGGGGATACAGAGATTACAGAGAGGGATATGGAAAGGGTGATACGGAGATTACAGAGTGGGATATAGAGAGTGGGATATGGAGATTACAGAGCGTGATACAGAGAGGGGAATACAGAGACTACAGAGCAGGATATGGAGAGGGGGGATATGGAGATTACAGAGCGGGATAAAGAGAGGGGGATATGGAGATTACAGAGCGTGATACAGAGAGGGGAATACAGAGATTGCAGAGCGGGATACGGAGTGGGGGTTACGGAGATTACAGAGCGAGATACAGAGAGGGGAACACAGAGATTACAGAGCGGGATATGGAGAGGGGGATACGAAGATTACAGAGCGGGATATGGAGAGGGGGATACGAAGATTACAGAGCGGGATACAGAGAGGGGGATATGGAGATTACAAAGTGAGATACAGAGGGGAATACAGAGATGACAGAGCGGGATATGGAGACGGGTATATGGAGATTACTGATCAGGATTTGGAGAGGGGGATACAGAGATTACAGAGAGGGATAAAGAGAGGGGAATACAGACATTACAGAGCAGGATATAGAGATTACACAGCTGGATATGGAGAGGGGGATACAGAGATTACAGAGCGGGATATGGAGAGGGGGATACGGATATTACAGAGCAAGATACAGAGAGGGGAATACTGAGATTACAGAGCAGGATATGGAAAGTGGAATACAGTGATTCCAGAGCGGGATACGGAGGGGCAATACGGTGATTACAGAGCAGGATACGGAGACGGGGTCAGAGAGATTACTCAGGGGGATATGGAGAGGGGGATATGGAGATTACAGAGGGGGATACAGAGATGGGGATACAGAGATTACAGTGCGGGATATGGAGAGGGGGAATACAGAGATTTCAGAGCGGGATATGGAGAGGGGGATACAGAGATTACAGAGCGGGATATGGAGAGGGGGATACGGAGATTAAAGAGCGGGATAGGAGAAGGGAATATGTAGTTTACAGAGCGGGATTCGGAGAGGGGGATACAGAGATTAAAGAGCCGGATATGGACAGGAGGATATGGAGATTACAGAGGGGGATATGGAGAGAGGGATATGGATATTACAGAGCGAGATACAGAGAGGGGAATACAGAGATTACAGAGCAGAATATGGAGAGTGGAATACAGAGATTACAGAGCGGGATACGGAGGAGGGATACGGTGATTACAGAGCAGGATACGGAGAGGGAGTCACAGAGATTACACGGGGATATGGAGAGGGGGATATGGAGATTACAGAGCGAGATACGGAGAGAGGGTGAAATGGAGATTACAGAGCGGGATATGGAGAGGGGGATATGGAGATTACAGAGCGAGATACGGAGAGGGGGATACAGAGATTACAGAGCGGCATATAGAGAGTGGGATATGGAGATTACAGAGCGTGATACAGAGACTACAGAGCAGGATATGGAGAGGGGGATATGGAGATTACAGAGCGGGATAAAGAGAGGGGGATATGGCGATTACAGAGTGCAATACAGAGAGGGGAATACAGAGATTACAGAGCGGGATATGGAGAGGGGGATACAGAGATTACAGAGCAGAATATGGAGAGGGGAATACAGAGATTACAGAGCAGGATGCGGAGAGGGGGTTACGGAGATTACAGAGCTAGATACAGAGAGGGGAATACAGAGATGACAGAGCGGGATAAGGAGAGGGGGATATGGAGATTACACAGCGGGATATAGAGAGGGGGATATGGAGATTACAGAGCAGGATATGGAGAGGGGGATACAGAGATTACAGAGAGGGATATGGAAAGGGTGATACGGAGATTACAGAGTGGGATATAGAGAGTGGGATATGGAGATTACAGAGCGTGATACAGAGAGGGGAATACAGAGACTACAGAGCAGGATATGGAGAGGGGGGATATGGAGATTACAGAGCGGGATAAAGAGAGGGGGATATGGAGATTACAGAGCGTGATACAGAGAGGGGAATACAGAGATTGCAGAGCGGGATACGGAGTGGGGGTTACGGAGATTACAGAGCGAGATACAGAGAGGGGAACACAGAGATTACAGAGCGGGATATGGAGAGGGGGATACGAAGATTACAGAGCGGGATATGGAGAGGGGGATACGAAGATTACAGAGCGGGATACAGAGAGGGGGATATGGAGATTACAAAGTGAGATACAGAGGGGAATACAGAGATGACAGAGCGGGATATGGAGACGGGTATATGGAGATTACTGATCAGGATTTGGAGAGGGGGATACAGAGATTACAGAGAGGGATAAAGAGAGGGGAATACAGACATTACAGAGCAGGATATAGAGATTACACAGCTGGATATGGAGAGGGGGATACAGAGATTACAGAGCGGGATATGGAGAGGGGGATACGGATATTACAGAGCAAGATACAGAGAGGGGAATACTGAGATTACAGAGCAGGATATGGAAAGTGGAATACAGTGATTCCAGAGCGGGATACGGAGGGGCAATACGGTGATTACAGAGCAGGATACGGAGACGGGGTCAGAGAGATTACTCAGGGGGATATGGAGAGGGGGATATGGAGATTACAGAGCGAGATACGGAGAGGGGAATACAGAGATTACAGAGAGGCATATGGAGAGGGAGATATGGAGATTACAGAGCGAGATACGGAGAGGGCAATACAGAGATTACAGAGCGGGTTACAGAAAGGGGAATACAGAGATTCCAGAGCAGGATACAGAGAGGGGGATATGGAGATTACAGAGCGAGATATGGAGAGGGGAATACAGAGATGACAGAGCGGGATAAGGAGTGGGGGATATGGAGATTACAGAGGGTGATATGGAGAGGGGGATACAGAGATTACACAGCGGATATAGAGAGGGGGATATGGAGATTACACAGCTGGATATGGAGGGGGATACAGAGATTACAGAGCGGGATATGGAGAGGGGGATACGGATATTACAGAGCAAGATACAGAGAGGGGAATACTGAGATTACAGAGCAGGATATGGAAAGTGGAATACAGAGATTACAGAGCGGGATACGAGGAGGGGGATATGGAGATTACAGAACCGGATACGGAGAGGGGGATATAGAGATTACAGAGAGGGATATGGAGAGGGGGATACGGATATTACATAGCAAGATACAGAGAGGGGAATGCAGAGATTACAGAGCAGGATATGGAGAGTGGAATTCTGAGATTACAGAGTGGGGTACGGAGGGGGGATACGGTGATTACAGAGCGGGATACGGAGAGGGGGTCAGAGAGATTACACGGGGATATGGAGAGGGGCATATGGAGATTACAGAGCGAGATACGGAGAGGGGGATATGGAGATTACAGAGCAAGATACGGAGAGGGGAATACAGAGATTACAGAGCGGGATATGGAGAGGGGAATACAGACCGGGATATGGAGTGGGGGAAATGGAGATGACAGAGGGGTACATGGAGAGGGGAAACGGATATTACAGAGCAAGATACAGAGAGGGGAATACAGAGATTACAGAGCAGGAAATGGAGAGTGGAATACAGTGATTACAGAGCGGGATACGGAGGGGCGATACGGTGATTACAGAGCAGGATACGGAGAGGGTGTCAGAGAGATTACTCAGGGGGATATGGAGATTACAGAGCGAGATACGGAGAGGGGAATACAGAGATTGCAGAGCGGGATATGGAGTGGGGGTTACGGAGATTACAGAGCAAGATACGGAGAGGGGAACACAGATATTACAGAGCGGGATATGGAGAGGGGGATACGAAGATTACAGAGAGGGTTATGGAGAGGGGGATACGAAGATTACAGAGCGGGCTATAGAGAGGGGGATATGGAGATTACAAAGCGAGATACAGAGAGGGGAATACAGAGATGACAGAGCTGGATATGGAGACGGGTATATGGAGATTACTGAGCAGGATTTGGAGAGGAGGATACAGAGATTACAGAGAGGGATATGGAGAGGGGAATACAGACATTACAGAGCGGGATATGGAGAGGGGGATATGGAGATTACAGGGGGTGATATGGAGAGGGGGATACGGAGATTACACAGCGGATATAGAGAGGGGAATACAGAGATGACAGAGCGGGATAAGGAGAGGGGGATATGGAGATTACACAGCGGGATATAGATAGGGGGATATGGAGATTACAGAGCGGGATATGGAGAGGGGGATACAGAGATTACAGAGAGGGATATGGAAAGGGTGATACGGAGATTACAGAGTGGGATATAGAGAGTGGGATATGGAGATTACAGAGCGTGATACAGAGAGGGGAATACAGAGACTACAGAGCAGGATATGGAGAGGGGGGATATGGAGATTACAGAGCGGGATAAAGAGAGGGGGATATGGAGATTACAGAGCGTGATACAGAGAGGGGAATACAGAGATTGCAGAGCGGGATACGGAGTGGGGGTTACGGAGATTACAGAGCGAGATACAGAGAGGGGAACACAGAGATTACAGAGCGGGATTTGGAGAGGGGGATAAGAAGATTACAGAGCGGGATATGGAGAGGGGAATACAGAGACTACAGAGCAGGATACAGAGAGGGGGATATGGAGATTACAGAGCGAGATATGGAGAGGGGAATGCAGAGATTACAGAGCGGGATACAGAGAGGGGGATATGGAGATTACAGAGCGAGATATGGAGAGGGGAATACAGAGATTACAGAGCGGGATACAGAGAGGAGGATATGGAGTTTACAGAGCGAGATACAGAGAGGGGAATACAGAGATTACAGAGGGGGATATGGAGATGACAGTGCGAGATATAGAGAGTGGGATACGGTGATTACAGAGCATGATATGGAGAGGGTGATATGGAGATTACAGGGCGGGATAGGGAGAGGGGGATACAGAGATTACAGAGCGGGATATGGAGCGTGGGATACGGAGATTACAGAGTGGGATACGGAGACGGGGATACAGAGATTACGGTGCGGGATAAGGAGAGGGGGAATACAGAGATTTCAGAGCGGGATATGGAGAGGAGGATACAGAGATTAGAGAGCGGGATATGGAGAGGGGGGTACGGAGATTAAAGAGCGGGATAGGAGAGGGGAATACGGAGATTACAGTGCGGGATACAGAGATGTGGATACGGAGATTACAGAGCAGGATACGGAGAGGGGGATACGGAGATTACAGTGCGCGATACGGAGAGGGGGAATACAGAGATTACAGAGTGGGATATAGAGAGTGGGATATGTAGATTACAGAGCGCGATACAGAGACTACAGAGCAGGATATGGAGAGGGGGATATGGAGATTACAGAGCGGGATAAAGAGAGGGGGATATGGCGATTACAGAGCGCGATACAGAGAGGGAAATACAGAGATTACAGAGCGGGATATGGAGAGGGGGATACAGAGATTACAGAGCGGGATATGGAGAGGGGGATACAGAGATTACAGAGCGGGATACGGAGAGGGGGTTACGGAGATTACAGAGCTAGATACAGAGAGGGGAATACAGAGATGACAGAGCGGGATAAGGAGAGGGGGATATGGAGATTACACAGCGGGATATAGAGAGGGGGATATGGAGATTACAGAGCAGGATATGGAGAGGGGGATACAGAGATTACAGAGAGGGATATGGAAAGGGTGATACGGAGATTACAGAGTGGGATATAGAGAGTGGGATATGGAGATTACAGAGCGTGATACAGAGAGGGGAATACAGAGACTACAGAGCAGGATATGGAGAGGGGGGATATGGAGATTACAGAGCGGGATAAAGAGAGGGGGATATGGAGATTACAGAGCGTGATACAGAGAGGGGAATACAGAGATTGCAGAGCGGGATACGGAGTGGGGGTTACGGAGATTACAGAGCGAGATACAGAGAGGGGAACACAGAGATTACAGAGCGGGATATGGAGAGGGGGATACGAAGATTACAGAGCGAGATATGGAGAGGGGGATACGAAGATTACAGAGCGGGATATAGAGAGGGGGATATGGAGATTACAGAGCGAGATACAGAGAGGGGAATACAGAGATGACAGAGCGGGATATGGAGAGGGGGATACGAAGATTACAGAGCGAGATATGGAGAGGGGGATACGAAGATTACAGAGCGGGATATAGAGAGGGGGATATGGAGATTACAGAGCGAAATACAGAGAGGGGAATACAGAGATGACAGAGCGGGATATGGAGACGGGTATGTGGAGATTACTGAGCAGGATTTGGAGAGGGGGATACAGAGATTACAGAGAGGGATATGGAGAGGGGAATACAGACATTACAGAGCGGGATATAGAGAGGGGGATATGGAGATTACTGAGCAGGATTTGGAGAGGGGGATACAGAGATTACAGAGAGGGATATGGAGAGGGGAATACAGACATTACAGAGCGGGATATAGAGAGGGGGATATGGAGATTACAGAGGGTGATATGGAGAGGGGGATACGGAGATTACACAGCAGATATAGAGAGGGGGATATGGAGATTACACAGCTGGATATGGAGAGGGGAATACAGAGATTACAGAGTGGGATATGGAGAGGGGGATACGTATATTACAGAGCAAGATACAGAGAGGGGAATACTGAGATTACAGAGCAGGATATGGAAAGTGGAATACAGAGATTACAGAGCGGGATACGAGGAGGGGGATATGGAGATTACAGAGCCGGATATGGAGAGGGGGATACAGAGATTTCAGAGAGGGATATGGAGAGGGGGATACGGATATTACATAGCAAGATACAGAGATGGGAATGCAGAGATTACAGAGCAGGATATGGAGAGTGGAATTCTGAGATTATAGAGCGGGGTACGGAGGGGGGATACGGTGATTACAGAGCAGGATATGGAGAGGGGGTCAGAGAGATTACACGGGATATGGAGAGGCGCATATGGAGATTACAGAGCGAGATACGGAGAGGGCAATACAGAGATTACAGAGCGGGATATGGAGACGGGAATACAGAGATTACAGAGCGGGATATAGAGTGGGGGATATGGAGATTACAGAGCAAGATACGGAGAGGGGAATACAGAGATTACAGAGCGGGATATGGAGAGGGGAATACAGAGAATACAGAGGGGGAAATGGAGATGACAGAGTTGTATATGGAGAGGGGGATACGGATATTACAGAGCAAGATACAGAGAGGGGAATACTGAGATTACAGAGCAGGAAATGGAGAGTGGAATACAGTGATTACAGAGCGGGATACGGAGGGGCGATACGGTGATTACAGAGAAGGATACGGAGAGGGGGTCAGAGAGATTACTCAGGGGGATATGGAGAGTGGGATATGGAGATTACAGAGCGAGATACGGAGAGGGGAATACAGAGATTGCAGAGCGGGATATGGAGTGGGGGTTACGGAGAATACAGAGCGAGATACGGAGAGGGGAACACAGATATTACAGAGCGGGATATGGAGAGGGGGATACGAAGATTACAGAGAGGGTTATGGAGAGGGGGATACGAAGATTACAGAGCGGGCTATAGAGAGGGGGATATGGAGATTACAAAGCGAGATACAGAGAGGGGAATACAGAGATGACAGAGCGGGATATGGAGACGGGTATATGGAGATTACTGAGCAGGATTTGGAGAGGGGGATACAGAGATTACAGAGAGGGATATGGAGAGGGGAATACAGACATTACAGAGCGGGATATGGAGAGGGGGATATGGAGATTACAGGGGGTGATATGGAGAGGGGGATACGGAGATTACACAGCGGATATAGAGAGGGGAATACAGAGATGACAGAGCGGGATAAGGAGAGGGGGATATGGAGATTACACAGCGGGATATAGAGAGGGGGATATGGAGATTACAGAGCGGGATATGGAGAGGGGGATACAGAGATTACAGAGAGGGATATGGAAAGGGTGATACGGAGATTACAGAGTGGGATATAGAGAGTGGGATATGGAGATTACAGAGCGTGATACAGAGAGGGGAATACAGAGACTACAGAGCAGGATATGGAGAGGGGGATATGGAGATTACAGAGCGGGATAAAGAGAGGGGGATATGGAGATTACAGAGCGTGATACAGAGAGGGGAATACAGAGATTGCAGAGCGGGATACGGAGTGGGGGTTACGGAGATTACAGAGCGAGATACAGAGTGGGGAACACAGAGATTACAGAGCGGGATTTGGAGAGGGGGATAAGAAGATTACAGAGCGGGATATGGAGAGGGGAATACAGAGATTACAGAGAGGCATATGGAGAGGGGGATATGGAGATTACAGAGCGAGATACAGAGAGGGCAATACAGAGATTACAGAGCGGGTTACAGAAAGGGGAATACAGAGAGTCCAGAGCAGGATACAGAGAGGGGGATATGGAGATTACAGAGCGAGATATGGAGAGGGGAATACAGAGATTACAGAGGGGGATATGGAGATGACAGTGCGAGATACAGAGAGTGGGATACGGTGATTACAGAGCATGATATGGAGAGGGTGATATGGAGATTACAGGGCGGGATAGGGAGAGGGGGATACAGAGATTACAGAGCGGGATATGGAGCGTGGGATACGGAGATTACAGAGTGGGATACGGAGAGGGGGAATACAGAGATTACAGTGCGGGATGCGGAGAGGGGGATACGGATTTTACAGAGCGGGATATGGAGAGGGGGATACGGAGATTACAGAGCGGGAATTCGGAGAGGGGGATACAGAGATTAAAGAGCGGGATACGGACAGGAGGATATGGAGATTACAGAGGGGGATATGGAGGGGGGATACAGAGATTACAATGCGGGATATGGAGAGGGGTATATGGAGATTACAGAGCGGGATATGGAGAGGGGGATATAGAGATTACAGAGTGGGATACGGAGAGGGGGAATACAGAGATTACAGTGCGGGATACGGAGAGGGGATACGGATTTTACAGAGCGGGATATGGAGAGGGGGATACGGAGATTACAGTGCGAAATACAGAGAGGGGGATACAGAGATTACAGAGCGGGATTCGGAGAGGGGGATACAGAGATTAAAGAGCGGGATACGGACAGGAGGATATGGAGATTACAGAGGGGGATATGGAGGGGGGATACAGAGATTACAATGCGGGATGTGGAGAGGGGGATATGGAGATTACAGAGTGGGATACGGAGAGGGGGATATAGAGATTACAGAGTGGGATACGGAGAGGGGGAATACAGAGATTACAGTGCGGGATACGGAGAGGGGGATACGGATTTTACACAGCGGGATATGGAGAGGGGGATACGGAGATTACAGTGCGAAATACAGAGAGGGGGATACAGAGATTACAGAGCGGGATTCGGAGAGGGGGATACAGAGATTAAAGAGCGGGATACGGACAGGAGGATATGGAGATTACAGAGGGGGATATGGAGAGGGGGATACGGATATTACAGAGCGAGATACAGAGAGGGGAATACAGAGATTACAGAGCAGAATATGGAGAGTGGAATACAGAGATTACAGAGTGGGATACGGAGGGGGGATACGGTGATTACAGAGCAGGATACGGAGAGGGAGTCACAGAGATTACACGGGGGGATATAGAGAGGGGGATATGGAGATTACAGAGCAAGATATGGAGAGGGGAAAACAAATATTACAGAGCGGGATACAGAGAGGGTGAAATGGAGATTACAGAGCGGGATATGGAGAGGGGGAAACGGAGATTACTGAGGGGGATATGGAGAGGGGGAAACGGAGATTACAGAGCAGGATACAGAGAGGGGGATACAGAGATTACAGAGTGGGATACAGAGAGGGGAATACAGAGATTACAGAGAAGGATATGGAGAGGGGGATATGGAGATTACAGAGCAAGATACGGAGAGGGGAATACAGAGATTACAGAGCGGGATATGGAGAGGGGGATACAGAGATAACATAGCGGGATATGGAGAGGTGGATACGGAGATTACAAAGCGGGATATAGAGAGGGGGATATGGAGATTACACAGCAGGATATGGAGAGGGGGATACAGAGATTACAGAGAGGGATATGGAGAGGGGGATACGGATATTACATAGCAAGATACAGAGAGGGGAATGCAGAGATTACAGAGCAGAATATGGAGAGTGGAATTCTGAGATTACAGAACGGGGTACGGAGGGGGGATACGGTGATTAGAGAGCGGGATATGGAGAGGGTGTCAGAGAGATTACACGGGGATATGGAGAGGGGCATATGGAGATTACAGAGCGAGATACGGAGAGGGCAGTACAGAGATTACAGAACGGGATATAGAGAGGGGGATATGGAGATTACAGAGCAAGATACGGAGTGGGGAATACAGAGATTACAGAGCGGGATATGGAGAGGGGAATACAGAGAATACAGACCGGGATATGGAGTGGGGGAAATGGAGATGACAGAGGGCTACATGGAGAGGGGGATACGGATATTACAGAGCAAGATACAGAGAGGGGAATACAGAGATTACAGAGCGGGATATAGAGAGTGGGATATGGAGATTACAGAGCACGATACAGAGAGGGGAATACAGAGACTACAGAGGAGGATATGGAGAGGGGAATATAGAGATTACAGAGCGAGATACGGAGAGGGGGTTACGGAGATTACAGAGCGAGATACAGAGAGGGGAATACAGAGATTACAGAGCGGGATATGGAGAGGGGGAAATGGAGATTACAGAGCGGGATTTGGAGAGGGGGATATGGAGATTACAGAGCGAGATACAGAGAGGGGAATACAGAGATTACAGAGAGGGATATGGAGAGGGGGATATGGAGATTACAGAACGAGATACAGAGAGGGGAATACAGAGATTACAGAGAGGGATATGGAGAGGGGGATATGGAGATTACAGAACGAGATACAGAGAGGGGAATACAGAGATTACAGAGCGGGATATGGAGAGGGGGATACAGAGATTACAGAGTGGGATATGGAGAGGGGAATACGGAGATTACAGAGTGGGATATAGAGAGGGGGATATGGAGATTACAGAGGGGGATATGGAGAGGGGGATACGAAGATTACAGAGCGGGATATAGAGAGTGGGATATGGAGATTACAGAGTGAGATACAGAGAGGGGAATAGAGATTACAGAGCAGGATATGGAGAGGGGATTATGGAGATTACTGAGCATGATTTGGAGAGGGCGATACAGAGATTACAGAGAGGGATATGGAGAGGGGGATACAAAGATTACAGAGCGGGATATAGAGAGGGGGATATGGAGATTACAGAGTGAGATACAGAGAGGGGGATACAGAGATTACAGAGAGGGATATGGAGAGGAGAATACAGAGATTACAGAGCGGGATATAGAGAGGGGGATATGGAGATTACAGAGGGTGATATGGAGAGAGGGATAGGGAGATTATACAGCGGGATATAGAGAGGGGGATATGGAGATTACAGAGTGGGATATGGAGAGGGGGATACGGATATTTCATAGCAAGATACAGAGAGGGGAAAGCAGAGATTACAGAGCAGAATATGGAGAGTGGAATTCAGAGATTACAGAGCGGGGTACGGAGGGGGGTATACGGTGAGTACAGAGCGGGATACGGAGAGGGGGTCAGAGAGATTACACAGGGGATATGGAGAGGGGGATATGGAGATTACAGAGTGAGATACGGAGAGGGGAATACAGAGATTACAGAGCGGGATATGGAGAGGGGGATATGGAGATTACAGAGCAAGATACGGAGAGGGGAATACAGAGATTACAGAGCGGGATATGGAGAGGGGGATACAGCAAATTCAGAGCGGGATATGGAGAGGGGAAATGGAGATGACAGAGGGGTATATGGCAAGGGGGATACGGATATTACAGAGCAAGATACAGAGAGGGGAATACAGAGATTACAGAGCAGAATATGGAGAGTGGAATACAGAGATTACAGAGCGGGATACGGAGGGGGGATACGGTGATTACAGAGCAGGATACGGAGAGGGAGTCACAGAGATTACACGGGGATATGGAGAGGGGGATATGGAGATTACAGAGCGAGATACGGAGAGAGGGTGAAATGGAGATTACAGAGCGGGATATGGAGAGGGGGATATGGAGATTACAGAGCGAGATACGGAGAGGGGGATACAGAGATTACAGAGCGGCATATAGAGAGTGGGATATGGAGATTACAGAGCGTGATACAGAGACTACAGAGCAGGATATGGAGAGGGGGATATGGAGATTACAGAGCGGGATAAAGAGAGGGGGATATGGCGATTACAGAGTGCAATACAGAGAGGGGAATACAGAGATTACAGAGCGGGATATGGAGAGGGGGATACAGAGATTACAGAGCAGAATATGGAGAGGGGAATACAGAGATTACAGAGCAGGATGCGGAGAGGGGGTTACGGAGATTACAGAGCTAGATACAGAGAGGGGAATACAGAGATGACAGAGCGGGATAAGGAGAGGGGGATATGGAGATTACACAGCGGGATATAGAGAGGGGGATATGGAGATTACAGAGCAGGATATGGAGAGGGGGATACAGAGATTACAGAGAGGGATATGGAAAGGGTGATACGGAGATTACAGAGTGGGATATAGAGAGTGGGATATGGAGATTACAGAGCGTGATACAGAGAGGGGAATACAGAGACTACAGAGCAGGATATGGAGAGGGGGGATATGGAGATTACAGAGCGGGATAAAGAGAGGGGGACATGGAGATTACAGAGCGTGATACAGAGAGGGGAATACAGAGATTGCAGAGCGGGATACGGAGTGGGGGTTACAGAGATTACAGAGCGAGATACAGAGAGGGGAACACAGAGATTACAGAGCGGGATATGGAGAGGGGGATACGAAGATTACAGAGCGGGATATGGAGAGGGGGATACGAAGATTACAGAGCGGGATACAGAGAGGGGGATATGGAGATTACAAAGTGAGATACAGAGGGGAATACAGAGATGACAGAGCGGGATATGGAGACGGGTATATGGAGATTACTGATCAGGATTTGGAGAGGGGGATACAGAGATTACAGAGAGGGATAAAGAGAGGGGAATACAGACATTACAGAGCGGGATATAGAGATTACACAGCTGGATATGGAGAGGGGGATACAGAGATTACAGAGCGGGATATGGAGAGGGGGATACGGATATTACAGAGCAAGATACAGAGAGGGGAATACTGAGATTACAGAGCAGGATATGGAAAGTGGAATACAGTGATTCCAGAGCGGGATACGGAGGGGCGATACGGTGATTACAGAGCAGGATACGGAGACGGGGTCAGAGAGATTACTCAGGGGGATATGGAGAGGGGGATATGGAGATTACAGAGCGAGATACGGAGAGGGGAATACAGAGATTACAGAGAGGCATATGGAGAGGGAGATATGGAGATTACAGAGCGAGATACGGAGAGGGCAATACAGAGATTACAGAGCGGGTTACAGAAAGGGGAATACAGAGATTCCAGAGCAGGATACAGAGAGGGGGATATGGAGATTACAGAGCGAGATATGGAGAGGGCAATACAGAGATGACAGAGCGGGATAAGGAGTGGGGGATATGGAGATTACAGAGGGTGATATGGAGAGGGGGATACAGAGATTACACAGCGGATATAGAGAGGGGGATATGGAGATTACACAGCTGGATATGGAGAGGGGGATACAGAGATTACAGAGCGGGATATGGAGAGGGGGATACGGATATTACAGAGCAAGATACAGAGAGGGGAATACTGAGATTACAGAGCAGGATATGGAAAGTGGAATACAGAGATTACAGAGCGGGATACGAGGAGGGGGATATGGAGATTACAGAGCCGGATACGGAGAGGGGGATACAGAGATTACAGAGAGGGATATGGAGAGGGGGATACGGATTATACACAGCAAGATACAGAGAGGGGAATGCAGAGATTACAGAGCAGGATATGGAGAGTGGAATTCTGAGATTACAGAGTGGGGTACGGAGGGGGGATACGGTGATTACAGAGCGGGATACGGAGAGGGGGTCAGAGAGATTACACGGGGATATGGAGAGGGGCATATGGAGATTACAGAGCGAGATACGGAGAGGGGGATATGGAGATTACAGAGCAAGATACGGAGAGGGGAATACAGAGATTACAGAGCGGGATATGGAGAGGGGAATACAGACCGGGATATGGAGTGGGGGAAATGGAGATGACAGAGGGGTACATGGAGAGGGGAAACGGATATTACAGAGCAAGATACAGAGAGGGGAATACAGAGATTACAGAGCAGGAAATGGAGAGTGGAATACAGTGATTACAGAGCGGGATACGGAGGGGCGATATGGTGATTACAGAGCAGGATACGGAGAGGGTGTCAGAGAGATTACTCAGGGGGATATGGAGAGGGGGATATGGAGATTACAGAGCGAGATACGGAGAGAGGAATACAGAGATTGCAGAGCGGGATATGGAGTGGGGGTTATGGAGATTACAGAGCAAGATACGGAGAGGGGAACACAGATATTACAGAGCGGGATATGGAGAGGGGGATACGAAGATTACAGAGAGGGTTATGGAGAGGGGGATACGAAGATTACAGAGCGGGCTATAGAGAGGGGGATATGGAGATTACAAAGCGAGATACAGAGAGGGGAATACAGAGATGACAGAGCTGGATATGGAGACGGGTATATGGAGATTACTGAGCAGGATTTGGAGAGGGGGATACAGAGATTACAGAGAGGGATATGGAGAGGGGAATACAGACATTACAGAGCGGGATATGGAGAGGGGGATATGGAGATTACAGGGGGTGATATGGAGAGGGGGATACGGAGATTACACAGCGGATATAGAGAGGGGAATACAGAGATGACAGAGCGGGATAAGGAGAGGGGGATATGGAGATTACACAGCGGGATATAGATAGGGGGATATGGAGATTACAGAGCGGGATATGGAGAGGGGGATACAGAGATTACAGAGAGGGATATGGAAAGGGTGATACGGAGATTACAGAGTGGGATATAGAGAGTGGGATATGGAGATTACAGAGCGTGATACAGAGAGGGGAATACAGAGACTACAGAGCAGGATATGGAGAGGGGGGATATGGAGATTACAGAGCGGGATAAAGAGAGGGGGATATGGAGATTACAGAGCGTGATACAGAGAGGGGAATACAGAGATTGCAGAGCGGGATACGGAGTGGGGGTTACGGAGATTACAGAGCGAGATACAGAGAGGGGAACACAGAGATTACAGAGCGGGATTTGGAGAGGGGGATAAGAAGATTACAGAGCGGGATATGGAGAGGGGAATACAGAGACTACAGAGCAGGATACAGAGAGGGGGATATGGAGATTACAGAGCGAGATATGGAGAGGGGAATGCAGAGATTACAGAGCGGGATACAGAGAGGGGGATATGGAGATTACAGAGCGAGATATGGAGAGGGGAATACAGAGATTACAGAGCGGGATACAGAGAGGAGGATATGGAGTTTACAGAGCGAGATACAGAGAGGGGAATACAGAGATTACAGAGGGGGATATGGAGATGACAGTGCGAGATATAGAGAGTGGGATACGGTGATTACAGAGCATGATATGGAGAGGGTGATATGGAGATTACAGGGCGGGATAGGGAGAGGGGGATACAGAGATTACAGAGCGGGATATGGAGCGTGGGATACGGAGATTACAGAGTGGGATACGGAGATGGGGATACAGAGATTACGGTGCGGGATAAGGAGAGGGGGAATACAGAGATTTCAGAGCGGGATATGGAGAGGAGGATACAGAGATTAGAGAGCGGGATATGGAGAGGGGGGTACGGAGATTAAAGAGCGGGATAGGAGAGGGGAATACGGAGATTACAGTGCGGGATACAGAGATGTGGATACGGAGATTACAGAGCAGGATACGGAGAGGGGGATACGGAGATTACAGTGCGGGATACGGAGAGGGGGAATACAGAGATTACAGAGTGGGATATAGAGAGTGGGATATGTAGATTACAGAGCGCGATACAGAGACTACAGAGCAGGATATGGAGAGGGGGATATGGAGATTACAGAGCGGGATAAAGAGAGGGGGATATGGCGATTACAGAGCACGATACAGAGAGGGAAATACAGAGATTACAGAGCGGGATATGGAGAGGGGGATACAGAGATTACAGAGCGGGATATGGAGAGGGGGATACAGAGATGACAGAGCGGGATACGGAGAGGGGGTTACGGAGATTACAGAGCTAGATACAGAGAGGGGAATACAGAGATGACAGAGCGGGATAAGGAGAGGGGGATATGGAGATTACACAGCGGGATATAGAGAGGGGGATATGGAGATTACAGAGCAGGATATGGAGAGGGGGATACAGAGATTACAGAGAGGGATATGGAAAGGGTGATACGGAGATTACAGAGTGGGATATAGAGAGTGGGATATGGAGATTACAGAGCGTGATACAGATAGGGGAATACAGAGACTACAGAGCAGGATATGGAGAGGGGGGATATGGAGATTACAGAGCGGGATAAAGAGAGGGGAATATGGAGATTACAGAGTGTGATACAGAGAGGGGAATACAGAGATTGCAGAGCGGGATACGGAGTGGGGATTACGGAGATTACAGAGCGAGATACAGAGAGGGGAACACAGAGATTACAGAGCGGGATATGGAGAGGGGGATATGAAGATTACAGAGCGAGATATGGAGATGGGGATACGAAGATTACAGAGCGGGATATAGAGAGGGGGATATGGAGATTACAGAGCGAGATACAGAGAGGGGAATACAGAGATGACAGAGCGGGATATGGAGAGGGGGATACGAAGATTACAGAGCGAGATATGGAGAGGGGGATACGAAGATTACAGAGCGGGATATAGAGAGGGGGATATGGAGATTACAGAGCGAGATACAGAGAGGGGAATACAGAGATGACAGAGCGGGATATGGAGACGGGTATATGGAGATTACTGAGCAGGATTTGGAGAGGGGGATACAGAGATTACAGAGAGGGATATGGAGAGGGGAATACAGACATTACAGAGCGGGATATAGAGAGGGGGATATGGAGATTACAGAGGGTGATATGGAGAGGGGGATACAGAGATTACACAGCAGATATAGAGAGGGGGATATGGAGATTACACAGCTGGATATGGAGAGGGGGATACAGAGATTACAGAGTGGGATATGGAGAGGGGGATACGTATATTACAGAGCAAGATACAGAGAGGGGAATACTGAGATTACAGAGCAGGATATGGAAAGTGGAATACAGAGATTACAGAGCGGGATACGAGGAGGGGAATATGGAGATTACAGAGCCGGATATGGAGAGGGGGATACAGAGATTTCAGAGAGGGATATGGAGAGGGGGATACGGATATTACATAGCAAGATACAGAGATGGGAATGCAGAGATTACAGAGCAGGATATGGAGAGTGGAATTCTGAGATTATAGAGCGGGGTACGGAGGGGGGATACGGTGATTACAGAGCAGGATATGGAGAGGGGGTCAGAGAGATTACACGGGATATGGAGAGGCGCATATGGAGATTACAGAGCGAGATACGGAGAGGGCAATACAGAGATTACAGAGCGGGATATGGAGACGGGAATACAGAGATTACAGAGCGGGATATAGAGTGGGGGATATGGAGATTACAGAGCAAGGTACGGAGAGGGGAATACAGAGATTACAGAGCGGGATATGGAGAGGGGAATACAGAGAATACAGAGCGGGATATGGAGAGGGGGAAATGGAGATGACAGAGTTGTATATGGAGAGGGGGATACGGATATTACAGAGCAAGATACAGAGAGGGGAATACTGAGATTACAGAGCAGGAAATGGAGAGTGGAATACAGTGATTACAGAGCGGGATACGGAGGGGCGATACGGTGATTACAGAGAAGGATACGGAGAGGGGGTCAGAGAGATTACTCAGGGGGATATGGAGAGGGGGATATGGAGATTACAGAGCGAGATACGGAGAGGGGAATACAGAGATTGCAGAGCGGGATATGGAGTGGGGGTTACGGAGAATACAGAGCGAGATACGGAGAGGGGAACACAGATATTACAGAGCGGGATATGGAGAGGGGGATACGAAGATTACAGAGAGGGTTATGGAGAGGGGGATACGAAGATTACAGAGCGGGCTATAGAGAGGGGGATATGGAGATTACAAAGTGAGATACAGAGAGGGGAATACAGAGATGACAGAGCGGGATATGGAGACGGGTATATGGAGATTACTGAGCAGGATTTGGAGAGAGGGATACAGAGATTACAGAGAGGGATATGGAGAGGGGAATACAGACATTACAGAGCGGGATATGGAGAGGGGGATATGGAGATTACAGGGGGTGATATGGAGAGGGGGATACGGAGATTACACAGCGGATATAGAGAGGGGAATACAGAGATGACAGAGCGGGATAAGGAGAGGGGGATATGGAGATTACACAGCGGGATATAGAGAGGGGGATATGGAGATTACAGAGCGGGATATGGAGAGGGGGATACAGAGATTACAGAGAGGGATATGGAAAGGGTGATACGGAGATTACAGAGTGGGATATAGAGAGTGGGATATGGAGATTACAGAGCGTGATACAGAGAGGGGAATACAGAGACTACAGAGCAGGATATGGAGAGGGGATATGGAGATTACAGAGCGGGATAAAGAGAGGGGGATATGGAGATTACAGAGCGTGATACAGAGAGGGGAATACAGAGATTGCAGAGCGGGATACGGAGTGGGGGTTACGGAGATTACAGAGCGAGATACAGAGAGGGGAACACAGAGATTACAGAGCGGGATTTGGAGAGGGGGATAAGAAGATTACAGAGCGGGATATGGAGAGGGGAATACAGAGATTACAGAGAGGCATATGGAGAGGGGGATATGGAGATTACAGAGCGAGATATGGAGAGGGGAATACAGAGATTACAGAGGGGGATATGGAGATGACAGTGCGAGATACAGAGAGTGGGATACGGTGATTACAGAGCATGATATGGAGAGGGTGATATGGAGATTACAGGGCGGGATAGGGAGAGGGGGATACAGAGATTACAGAGCGGGATATGGAGCGTGGGATACGGAGATTACAGAGTGGGATACGGAGACGGGGATACAGAGATTACAGTGCGGGATAAGGAGAGGGGGAATACAGAGATTTCAGAGTGGGATATGGAGTGGAGGATACAGAGATTAGAGAACGGGATATGGAGAGGGGTATACGGAGATTAAAGAGCGGGATAGGAGAGGGGAATATGGAGATTACAGTGCGGGATACAGAGATGTGGATACGGAGATTACAGAGCGGGATATGGAGAGTTGGATACGGAGACTACAGAGCGAGATATGGAGAGGGGAATACAGAGATTACAAAATGGGATACGGACAGGGTTATACGGAGATTACAGAGCGGGATATGGAGAGAGGAATACAGAGATTACAGAGCGGGATATGGAGATGGGAATACAGAGATAACAGAGCAGGATACGGAAGGGGGATATGGAGATTACAGAGCGGGATATGGAGAGGGGGATACGGAGATTACAGAGTGGGATGTGGAGAGGGGGATAGAGAGATTATAGAGCGGGATGTGGAGAGGGGGATATGGAGATTACAGTGCGGGATATGGAAAGGGTGATACGGAGATTACAGAGTGGGATATAGAGAGTGGGATATGGAGATTACAGAGCGTGATACAGAGAGGGGAATACAGAGACTACAGAGCAGGATATGGAGAGGGGGATATGGAGATTACAGAGCGGGATAAAGAGAGGGGGATATGGAGATTACAGAGCGTGATACAGAGAGGGGAATACAGAGATTGCAGAGCGGGATACGGAGTGGGGGTTACGGAGATTACAGAGCGAGATACAGAGAGGGGAACACAGAGATTACAGAGCGGGATTTGGAGAGGGGGATAAGAAGATTACAGAGCGGGATATGGAGAGGGGAATACAGAGATTACAGAGAGGCATATGGAGAGGGAGATATGGAGATTACAGAGCAAGATACAGAGAGGGCAATACAGAGATTACAGAGCGGGTTACAGAAAGGGGAATACAGAGAGTCCAGAGCAGGATACAGAGAGGGGGATATGGAGATTACAGAGCGAGATATGGAGAGGGGAATACAGAGATTACAGAGGGGGATATGGAGATGACAGTGCGAGATACAGAGAGTGGGATACGGTGATTACAGAGCATGATATGGAGAGGGTGATATGGAGATTACAGGGCGGGATAGGGAGAGGGGGATACAGAGATTACAGAGCGGGATATGGAGCGTGGGATACGGAGATTACAGAGTGGGATACGGAGACGGGGATACAGAGATTACAGTGCGGGATAAGGAGAGGGGGAATACAGAGATTTCAGAGCGGGATATGGAGTGGAGGATACAGAGATTAGAGAACGGGATATGGAGAGGGGTATACGGAGATTAAAGAGCGGGATAGGAGAGGGGAATATGGAGATTACAGTGCGGGATACAGAGATGTGGATACGGAGATTACAGAGCGGGATATGGAGAGTTGGATACGGAGACTACAGAGCGAGATATGGAGAGGGGAATACAGAGATTACAAAATGGGATACGGACAGGGTTATACGGAGATTACAGAGCGGGATATGGAGAGAGGAATACAGAGATTACAGAGCGGGATATGGAGATGGGAATACAGAGATAACAGAGCAGGATACGGAAGGGGGATATGGAGATTACAGAGCGGGATATGGAGAGGGGGATACGGAGATTACAGAGTGGGATGTGGAGAGGGGGATAGAGAGATTATAGAGCGGGATGTGGAGAGGGGGATATGGAGATTACAGTGCGGGATGTGGAGAGGGGGATATGGAGATTACAGAATAGGATACAGAGAGGGGGATACAGAGATTACAGAGCGAGATACAGGGAGGAGTATACAGAGATTACAGAGCGGGATATGGAGAGGGGGATACGGAGATGCAGAGCGGGATATGGAGAGGGGGATACGGAGATTACAGAACGGGATATGGAGAGGGGAATACAGAGATTACAAAGTGGGATATTGAGAGGGCGAAATGGAGATTACAGAGCAGGATATGGAGAGGGGGATACGGAGATTACAGAACAGGATATGGCGAGGGGAATACAGAGATTACAGAGTGGGATATTGAGAGGGCGAAATGGAGATTACAGAGCAGGATATGGAGAGGGGGATATGGAGATTACAGAGTGGGATACGGAAAGGGAGATACGGGATTACAGAGCAAGATAAGGAGAGGGGGTCACAGTGATTACAGAGCAGGATGTGGAGAGTGGGATATCGAGATTACAGAGCGGGAAACGGATAGTGGGATACGGGGATTACAGCGCGGGATACGGAAAGGGAGATACGGGGATTACAGAGCGAGATAAGGAGAGGGGGTCACAGTGATTACAGAGCGGGATGTGGAGAGTGGGATACGGAGATTACAGAGTGGGATACGGGAAGGGAGGTACGGAGATTACAGAGTGGGATACGGAGATGGGGTCACAGAGATTACAGAGAGGGAGATGGAGAGGGGTATATGGAGATTACAGAGCGGGATACGGAGAGGGGGATACAGGGATTACAGAGCGGGATACGGAGTGGGGGATACGGAGATTACAGAGTGGGGTAGGCGAGGGTGTAATGGGGATTACAGTGCAGAATACAGAGAGTGGGTTATAGGGAATACAGATCAGAATACGGAGAGGGTGACACAGGGATTACAGTGCGGGATATGGAGAGGCGGAAACAGTGATTACAGTGCAGGATATGGAGAGGGTGATATGGGAATTACAGTACAGGATACGGAGAGGGCGATATGGAGATTACAATGTGGGATATGCAGAGGGCGATACGGGGATTAAAGTACAGGATACGGAGAGGGTGACACAGGGATTACAGTGCGGGATATGGAGAGGGTGATATAGGGATTACAATGAGGGATATGGAGAGGGGGATATAGGGATTACAGTGCGGGATATGGAGAGGGGGATATAGGGATTACAGTGCGGGAGATGGAGAGGGGTTAATGGGGATTACAGTGCGGGTTATGGAGAGGGGGTAATGGGGATAACAGTGCGGGATATGGAGAGGGGACATAGGGATTACAGTGCGGGATATGGAGCGGGGGATATAGAGATTACAGAGCGGGTTATGAAGAGGGGGATATAGGGATTACAGAGCGGGATTTGGAGAGAGGGATATAGGGATTACAGAGCGGGATATGAAGAGGGGGATATATGGATTACAGTGTGGGATATGGAGAGGGGATATAGGGATGACAGAGCGGGATACGGAGAGGGGGATACGGAGATTATAGAGCGAGATATGGAGAGCGGGATATAGAGATTACAGAGCGGGATATGAAGAGGGGGATATAGAGATTACAGAGCGGGATATGGAGAGGGGGACATAGGGATTACAGTGCGGGATATGGAGAGGGGGACATAGGGATTACAGAGCGGGATACGAAGAGGGGGATATATGGATTACAGTGTGGGATATGGAGAGGGGGATATAGGGATGACAGAGCGGGATACGGAGAGGGGGATACGGAGATTATAGAGCGGGATATGGAGAGTGGGATATAGAGATTATAGAGCGGGATATGAAGAGGGGGATATAGGGATTACAGTGCGGGATATGGAGAGGGGGATGTAGGGATTACAGTGCAGGATATGGAGAGGTTATATATGGGTTACAGTGCGGGATATGGAGAGGGGGATATAGGGATTACAGTGCGGGATACGGAGAGGGTGATATGGGGATTACAGTACAGGATACGGAGAGGGTGATACAGGGATTACATTGCAGGATATGGAGAGGGTGATATGGGGATTACAGTGTGGGATATGGAGGGGGGAATGGGGATTACAGTGCAGAATATGGAGAGGGGGTAATGGGGATTACAGTGCGGGATATGAAGAGGGGGATATAGGGATTACAGTGCGGGATATGGAGTGGGCGATATGGGGATTACAGTGCGGGATATGGAGAGGGTAATATAGGGATTACAGTGCAGTATATGGAGAGGGCGATATAGGAATTACAGTGCGGGATATGGAGAGGGGGTAATAGGGATTACAGTGCGGGATACAGAGAGGGTGATACAGGGATTACAGTGCGGGATATGGAAAGGCTGAAATAGGGATTACAGCACGGGATATGGAGAGGGCGATACAGGAATTACAGTGCGGGATATGGAGCAGGGGTAATAGGGATTACAGTGCAGGATACAGAGATGGCGATATAGGGATTACAGTGCAGGATAAGGAAAGTTTGATATAGGAATTACAGTGCGGGATATGGAGAGGGGATACTAGGGATTACAGTGCGGGATACAGAGAGGGCGATATAGGAATTACAGTGCGGGATATAGAGGGGGATAATAGGGATTACAGTGTAGGATATGGAGAGGAGGTAATGGGGATTACAGTACAGGGTACGGAGAGGGTGATATGGGGATTACAGTGCGGGATACGGAGCGGGTGATATGTGGTTAACAGTGCAGGATACGTAGAGGGTGATATGGGGATTACAGTGCGGGATATGGAGAGGGCGACATGGGGATTACAGTGCGGGATATGGAGAGGGCGATATGGGGTTTACAGTGCGGGATATGGAGAGGAGGTAATGGGGATAAAAATGTAGAATGTGGAGAGGAGGTAATGGGGATTACAGTGCGGGATACGGAGAGGGTGATATAGGGATTACAGTGCAGGATACGGAGAGGGTGATATGGGGATTACAGTGCGGGATACGGAGAGGGTGATATGGGGTTAATAGTGCAGGATACGGAGAGGGCAATATGGGGATAACAGTGCGGGATATGGAGAGGGTGATATGGGGTTTACAGTGCGGAATATGGAGAGGAGGTAATGGGGATAACAGTGCAGGATATGGAGAGAAGGTAATGGGGATAACAGTGCGGGATATGGAGAGGGCAATATGGGGTTTACAGTGCGGGATATGGAAAGGAGGTAATGGGAATAACAGTGCGGGATATGGAGAGGGTGATATGGGGATTACAGTGTGGGATATGGAGAGGGCGACATGGAGATTACAGTGTAGGATACGGAGAGGGCAATATGGGGATTAGAGTGCGGGATATGGAGAGAAGGAAATGGGGATAACAGTGCAGGATACGCAGAGGGCGATATGGGGATTACAGTACAGGATACGGAAAGGGTGATATGGGGATTACAGTGTAGGATACGGAGATGGCAATATAGGGATTAGAGTGCGGAACATGGAGAGGGTGATATAGGGACTACAGTGCGGGATATGGAGAGTGCGATATAGGAATTACAGTTCGGGATATGGAGAGGGGGTAATAGGGATTGCAGGGCGGGATACGGAGAGGGCAATATGGGGATTAGAGTGTGGGATATGGAGAGGAGGAAATGGGGAAAACAGTGCGGGATACGGAGAGGGCGATATGGGGATTACAGTGCAGGATACGGAAAGGGTGATATGGGGATTACAGTGTAGGATACAGAGAGGGCAATATAGGGATTAGAGTGCGGAACATGGAGAGGGCGATATAGGGACTACAGTGCGGGATATGGAGAGGGTGATATAGGGATTGCAGTGCGGGATATGGAGAGGGCGATATAGGGATTACAGTGCAGAATATGGAGAGGGGTAATAGGGATTACAGTGCGGAATACGGAAAGGAGGCAATAGGGATTACAGTGCGGGATATGGAGAGGAGGTAATGGGGATTACAGTGCGGGATATGGAGGGGGGATATAGGGATTACAATGAGGGATATGGAAAGGTGGATATAGGGATTACAGTGCAGGATATGGAGAGGAAGTAATGGGGATTACAGTGTAAAATATGAATAGGAGGTAATGGGGATTACAGTGTAGGATATGGAGGGGGGTAATAGGGATTACAGTGTAGGATATGGAGAGGAGGTAATGGGGATTACAGTGCGGGATACGGAGAGGGTGATATGGGGATTACAGTGCAGGATACGGAGAGGGTGATATGGGGATTACAGTGCGGGATATGGAGAGGGTGATATGGAGTTAACAGTGTAGGATATGGAGAGGGTGATATGGGGATTACAGTGTTGGATATGGAGAGGGCAACATGGGGATTACAGTGCGGGATATGGAGAGGGTGATATGGGGATTACAGTGCAGGATACGGAGAGGGTGATATGGGGATTACAGTGCGGGATACGGAGAGGGTGATATGGGGTTAATAGTGCAGGATACGGAGAGGGCAATATGGGGATAACAGTGCAGGATATGGAGAGGGCGATATGGGGTTTACAGTGCAGGATATGGAGAGGAGGTAATGGGGATAACAGTGCGGGATATGGAGAGGGCGATATGGGGATTGCAGTGCAGGATATGGAGAGGGCAATATGGGGTTTACAGTGCGGGATATGGAGAGGAGGTAATGGGAATAACAGTGCAGGATATGGAGAGGGTGATATGGGGATTACAGTGTGGGATATGGAGAGGGTGACATGGAGATTACAGTGTAAGATACGGAGAGGGCAATATAGGGATTAGAGTGCGGAACATGGAGAGGGCGATATAGGGACCACAGTGCGGGATATGGAGAGGGCGATATAGGGATTGCAGTGTGGGATATGGAGAGGGCGATATGGGGATTACAATACGCGATTTGGAGATGGTGATATAGGATTTATAGTGCGGGATATGGAGAGGGGGTAATAGGGATTACAGTGCGGGATATGGAGAGGGCGATATGGGGATTACAGTGTGGGCTTTGGAGAGGGCGATATAGGGGTTACAGTGCAGGATACGGAGTGGGTGATACAGGGATTACAGTGCGGGATATGGAGTGGGCGATATAGGAATTACAGTACAGGATATGGAGAGGAAGTAATGGGAATTACAGTGCAGGATATGGAGAGGGTGTAATAGGGATTACAATGCGGGATATGGAGAGGGGGTAATAGGAATTACTGTGCGGGATATGGAGAGGGGGTAATAGGAATTACAGTGCGGGATATGGAGAGGGGGTAGTAGGGATTATTGTGCAGGATATGGAGAGGGGGTAGTAGGGATTATAGTGCAGGATATGGAGAGGGGGTAATGGGGATTACAGTGTGGGATATGGAGAGGGGGTAATGAGGATTACAGTGTAGGATATGGAGAGCGGGTAATAGGGATTACAGTGCATGATATGGCGAGGAGGTAATGGGGATTACAGTGTGGGATATGGAGAGAGGGATACAGGGATTACAGTGCGGGATACGGAGAGGGTGATACTGGAATTACAGTGCAGGATATGGAGAGGGTGATATGAGGATTACAGTGCGGGATATGGAGAGGGTGATATAGGGATTACAGTGCGGGATATGGAGAGGGCGATATAGGGATTACAGTGCAGAATATGGAGAGGAGGTAATAGGGATTACAGTGTGGGATATGGAAAGGAGGCAATAGGGATTACAGTGCGGGATATGGAGAGGAGGTAATGGGGATTACAGTGCGGGATATGGAGAGGGGGATATAGGGATTACAATGAGGGATATGGAAAGGTGGATATAGGGATTACAGTGCAGGATATGGAAAGGAGGTAATGGGGATTAGAGTGTGGGATATGGAGAGGGTGACATGGGGATTACAGTGTAGGATACGGAGAGGGCAATATGGGGATTAGAGTGCGGGACATGGAGAGGGTGATATAGGGACTACAATGCGGGATATGGAGAGTGCGATATAGGAATTACCATTCGGGATATGGAGAGGGGGTAATAGGGATTACAGGGTGGGATATGGAGAGGGCAATATGGGGATTAGAGTGTGGGATATGGAGAGGAGGAAATGGGGAAAACAGTGCGGGATACGGAGAGGGTGATATGGGGATTACAGTGCAGGATACGGAGAGGGGTATATAGGAATTACAATGAGGGATATGGAAAGGTGGCTATAGGGATTACAGTGCAGGATATGGAGAGGAGGTAATGGGGATTACAGTGTGGGATATGGAGAGGGTGACATGGGGATTACAGTGTAGGATACGGAGAGGGCAATATGGGGATTAGAGTGCGGGACATGGAGAGGGTGATATAGGGACCACAGTGTAGGATATGGCGAGTGCGATATAGGAATTACAGTTCGGGATATGCAGAGGAGGTAATAGGGATGACAGTGCGGGATACGGAGAGGAAGTAATGGGGATTACAGTGTTGGATATGGAGAGAGCAATATGGGGATTAGAGTGCGGGACATGGAGAGGGCGATATAGGGTTTACAGTGCGGGATATGGAGAGGAGGTACTGGGGATTACAGTGTGGGATATGGAGAGGGTGACATGGGGATTACAGTGTAGGATACAGAGAGGGCAATATGGGGATTAGAGTGCGGGACATGGAGAGTGCGACATGGGGATTACAGTGCGTGATATGGAAAGGGGGTAATAGGAATTACAGTGCGGAATATGGAGAGGGCGATATAGGGATTACAATGCGGGATATGGAGATGGGAATATAGGGATTACAGTGCGGGCTATGGAGAGGGTGATACAGGGATTACAGTGCAGAATACAGAGAGGGTGTTACAGGGATTACAGTACAGGATATGTAGAGGGTGATACAGGGATTACAGTGTGGGATATGGAGAGGGTGATATGGGGATTACAGTGCGGGATATGGAGGGGGGATACAGGGATTACAATGCGGGATATGGAGAGGGTGATACAGGGATTACAGTGCGGGATACGGAGAGGGTGATACAGGGATTACAGTGCAGGATATGGAGAGGGTGATATGAGGATTACAGTACAGGATATGGAGAGGGTGATATGGGGATTACAGTGCAGGATATGGAGACAGGGATACAGGGATTACAGTGCGGGATACGGAGAGGGTGATACTGGGATTACAGTGCAGGATATGGAGAGGGTGATATGAGGATTACAGTGTGGGATATGGAGAGGGCGATATAGGGATTACAGTGTGGGATATGGAGAGGGCGATATGGGGATTACAGTTCAGGATATAGAGGGGAATAATGGGTATTACAGTGTGGGTTATGGAGAGGGTGATATGGGAATTACATTGCAGGATATGGAGAAGGCGACATGAGGATTACAGTGTAGGATACGGAGAGGGCGACATGGGGATTAGAGTGCGGGACATAGAGTGGGCGATATAGGGACTACAGTGCAGGATATGGAGAGGAGGTAATGGGGATTACAGTGTGGGATATGGAGAGGGCGACATGGTGATTCCAGTGTAGGATACGGAGAGGGCAATATGGGGATTAGAGTGCAGGACATGGAGAGGGCGATATAGGGACTACAATGTAGGATATGGAGAGGGCAATATGGGGATTACAGTGTGGGATATGGAGAGGAGGTAATGGGGATTACAGTGCGGGATATGGAGAGGTGGTAAAGGTGATTACAGTGCAGGATACGGAGAGGGTGATATGGGGTTAACAGTGCGGGATATGGAGAGGGTGATATGAGGATTACAGTGTGGGATATGGAGAGGGCGATATAGGGATTACAGTGTGGGATATGGAGAGGGCGATATGGGGATTACAGTTCAGGATATAGAGGGGAATAATGGGTATTACAGTGTGGGTTATGGAGAGGGTGATATGGGAATTACATTGCAGGATATGGAGAAGGCGACATGGGGATTACAGTGTAGGATACGGAGAGGGCGACATGGGGATTAGAGTGCGGGACATAGAGTGGGCGATATAGGGACTACAGTGCAGGATATGGAGAGGAGGTAATGGGGATTACAGTGTGGGATATGGAGAGGGCGACATGGTGATTCCAGTGTAGGATACGGAGAGGGCAATATGGGGATTAGAGTGCAGGACATGGAGAGGGCGATATAGGGACTACAATGTAGGATATGGAGAGGGCAATATGGGGATTACAGTGCGGGATATGGAGAGGTGGTAAAGGTGATTACAGTGTAGGATACGGAGAGGGTGATATGGGGTTAACAGTGCGGGATATGGAGAGGGTGATATGGGGATTACAGTGCGGGATATGGAGAGGGTGATACGGGGATTGCAGTACAGGATATGGAGAGGGTGATATGGGGATTACAGTGTGGGATATGGAGAGGGCAATATAGGGATTAGAGTGTGGGACATGGAGAGGGCGATATGGGGCTTACAGTGCGGGATATGGAGAGGGCGATATGGGGTTTACAGTGCGGGATATGGAGAGGAGGTAATGAGGATTACAGTGTAGGATATGGAGAGCGGGTAATAGGGATTACAGTGCATGATATGGCGAGGAGGTAATGGGGATTACAGTGTGGGATATGGAGAGAGGGATACAGGGATTACAGTGCGGGATACGGAGAGGGTGATACTGGAATTACAGTGCAGGATATGGAGAGGGTGATATGAGGATTACAGTGTGGGATATGGAGAGGGCGATATAGGAATTACAGTGTGGGATATGGAGAGGGCGGTATGGGGATTACAGTTCAGGATATAGAGGGGAATAATGGGTATTACAGTTTGGGATATGGAGAGGGCGATATGGGGATTACATTGCAGGATATGGAGAGGGCGACATGGGGATTACAGTGTAGGATACGGAGAGGGCGACATGGGGATTAGAGCGCGGGACATGGAGAGGGCGATATAGGGACTACAGTGCAGGATATGGAGAGGAGGTAATGGGGATTACAGTGTGGGATATGGAGAGGGCGACATGGGGATTACAGTAGGATACGGAGAGGGCAATATGGGGATTAGAGTGCGGGACATGGAGAGGGCGATTTAGGGACTACAATGTAGGATATGGAGAGGGCAATATGGGGATTACAGTGTGGGATATGGAGAGGGGGTAATGGGGATTACAGTGCGGGATATGGAGAGGTGGTAAAGGGGATTACAGTGCAGGATACGGAGAGGGTGACATGGGGATTACAGTTCAGGATATAGAGGGGGATAATGGGGATTACAGTGTGAGATATGGAGAGATCAATATGGGGATTACATTGGAGAGGAGGTAATGGGGATTACAGTGTGGGATATGGAGAGGGCGATATGGGGATTACAGTCTAGGATACGGAGAGGGCAATATGGGGATTAGAGTGCGGGATATGGAGAGAAGGAAATGGGGATAACAGTGCGGGATACACAGAGGGCGATATGGGGATTACAGTACAGGATACGGAAAGGGTAATATGGGGATTACAGTGTAGGATACGGAGAGGGCAATATAGGGATTAGAGAGCGGAACATGGAGGGGGCGATATAGGGACTACAGTGCGGGATATGGAGAGTGCGATATAGGAATTACCATTCGGGATATGGAGAGGGGGTAATAGGGATTACAGGGCAGGATACGGAGAAGGCAATATGGGGATTAGAGTGTGGAATATGGAGAGGAGGAAATGGGGAAAACAGTGCGGGATACGGAGAGGGCGATATGGGGATTACAGTGCAGGATACGGAAAGGATGATATGGGGATTACAGTGTAGGATACGGAGAGGGCAATATAGGGATTAGAGTGCGGAACATGGAGAGGGCGATATAGGGACTACAGTGCGGGATATGGAGAGGGCGATATAGGGATTGCAGTGCGGGATATGGAGAGGGTGATATAGGGATTACAGTGCGGGATATGGAGAGGGCGATATAGGGATTACAGTGCAGAATATGGAGAGGAGGTAATAGGGATTACAGTGCGGGATATGGAAAGGAGGCAATAGGGATTACAGTGTGGGATATGATGAGGAGGTAATGGGGATTACAGTGTAGGATACGGAGAGGGCAATATGGGGATTAGAGTGCGGGACATGGAGAGGGCGATATAGGGACTACAATGTAGGATATGGTGAGTGCGATATAGGAATTACAGTTCGGGATATGGAGAGGAGGTAATAGGGATGACAGTGTGGGATACGGAGAGGAAGTAATGGGGATTACAGTGTTGGATACGGAGAGAGCAATATGGGGATTAGAGTGCGGGACGTGGAGAGGGCGATATAGGGTTTACAGTGCGGGATATGGAGAGGAAGTACTGGGGATTACAGTGTGGGATATGGAGAGGGTGACATGGGGATTACAGTGCAGGATATGGAGAGGGCAATATAGGGATTAGAGTTTGGGACATGGAGAGGGCGATATGGGGATTACAGTGCGGGATATGGAGAGAGCGATATGGGGTTTACAGTGCGGGATATGGAGAGGAGGTAATGAGGATTACAGTGTAGGATATGGAGAGCGGGTAATAGGGATTACAGTGCATTTTATGGCGAGGAGGTAATGGGGATTACAGTGTGGGATATGGAGAGGGGGTAATAGGGATTACAGTGCGGGATATGGAAAGGAGGCAATAGGGATTACAGTGCATGATATGATGAGGAGGTAATGGGGATTACAGTGTGGGATATGGAGAGGGGGTAATAGGGATTACAGCGCTGGATATGGAGAGGGGGTTGTAGTGATTTTAGTGTGAGACATGGAGAGGTGGTAATGGGGATTACAGTGCGGGATATGGAGAGGGGGTTGTAGGGATTATAGTGCGGGATATGGAGAGGGGGTTGTAGGGATTATAGTGCGTGATATGGAGAGAGCGATATGGGGATTCAGTGCAGGATACGGAGAGGGTGATATGGGGATTACAGTGTGGGATATGGAGAGGGCGACAAGGGGATTACAGTGTAGGAACGGAGAGGGCAATATAGGGATTAGAGTGTGGGACATGGAGAGGGCGATATAGGGACTACAGTGCGGGATATGGAGAGGGCGATATGGGGATTACAGTGCGGGATATGGAGAGGGGGTAATAGGGATTACAGTGCGGGATATGGAGAGGGCGATATAGGGATTATAGTGTGGGATATGGAGAGGGCGACATGGGGATTACGATGTAGGATATGGAGAGGGGGTAATAGGGATTACAGTGCGGAATATAGAAAGGGGGTAATAGGAATTACACTGCGGGATATGGAGTGGAAGTAATGGGGCTTACAGTGCGGGATATGGAGAGAGGGTAATAGAGATTACAGTGCGGGATATGGAGGGGGGTAATAGGGATTACAGTGCAGGATATGGAGAGGAGGTAATGGGGATTACATTGCAGGATATGGAGAGGGGGTAATAGCGATTACAGTGCGGCATATGGAGAGTGGGGTAATAGGAATTACAGTGTGGGATATGGAGAGGGGGTAGTAGGGATTATAGTGCAGGATATGGAGAGGTGATAATTGGGATTACATTGCAGGGTACGGAAAGGGTGATATGGGGATTACAGTGTGGGATATGGTGAGGGCAATATAGGGATTAGAGTGTGGGACATGGAAAGGGCGATATAGGAATTGCAGTGTGGGATATGGAGAGGGTGATATGGGGATTACAGTGGAGGATATGGAGGGGGTGATATAGGAATTACAGTGCGGGATATGGAGAGGGCGATATGGGGATTACAGTGCGGGATATGGAGAGGGGGATATAGGGATTACAGTGCAGGATATGGAGAGGGCGATATAGGGACTGCAGTGCGGGACATGGAGAGGGCGATATACGGATTGCAGCGCGGGATATGGAGAGGGCGATATGGGGATTACAGTGCAGGATATGGAGAGGGTGATATGGGGATTACAGTGTGGGATATGGAGAGGGGGATATAGGGATTACAGTGCAGGATATGGAGAGGAGGTAATGGGGATTACAGTGCGGGATATGGAGAGGGAGATATGGGGATTACAGTGCGGGATATGGAGAGGGTGATATGGGGATTACAGTGCGGGATATCGAGAGGGTGATATGAGGATTACAGTGCGGGATATGGAGAGGGGGTAATGGGGATTACAGTGTGGAATATAGAGAGGGGGTAATGGGGATTACAGTGCAGGATATGGAGAGGGTGATATGGGGAGTACAGTGCGGGATATGGAGAGGGGGTAATGGGGATTACAGTGCAGGATATGGAGAGGGTGATATGGGGATTACAGTGCGGGATATCGAGAGGGTGATATGGGGTTTACAGTGCGGGATATGGAGAGGGGTATACAGGGATTACAATGTGGGATACAGAGAGGGGGATATGGGGTTTACAGTGTGGGATACATGGGAGGGACATACGGGGATTACAGTGCGAAATACAGAGAGGGTCATGTTGAGTTTCTGGAGGATATTGGCATTCAGGTTAACATATTAAAGCGACATTTTACCACCTTGAGCCTGCCCTGCATTTACCAACACAAAGATTGACCAGTGCCTCAGCAGAGAAACTAGGAGCAGCAGTGGGCCATTCAGCTCTTTCAGCTTGCTCTGCCATCCAATATGATGTTGCCCAATCATCTATCACAGTGCTACCATCCAGCTTTCTCTCTGTACCACTTGACATCTTAAAACTCTTTGCATTTACCTCCTTCTTGAATATATTCAACGAGTTGGCACCCCACCGCTGTCTGTCATTGTGACCACCCTCTGAGTGAAGAAATGTCAGTCCTAAATGGTCCATCCTGTGTCCTGAAACTGTTACTGATGGTCCTAGACTCCCCAACAGGAAATAGCCTCCCTGCATATTTTGTCTTGCCCTATTTGCATTTTATATGCTTCAATCACATCTCTCACTTTTCTCAACTCAAATGATGAGAAGTCCAGTCAAACCAATTTCTCCTCATAGGACAGTCCTGAAATTCTTGGTATTGACCAAGTGCACCTTCACCGCACTCCCTATAGCAAGTATGACCTCTCTCAGGTGGGATACCAAACTGCTCACAATAATCCAGATAAGGTTTAACCAAGGCTCTGTAGTAAAACATCCCTACTGCATTAAAACATGCCTTTTTCTGAACTCAAATCTATGTGTAATGAAGACCAGCATGTTATTCACCTTTCTAATTGATTGCTGCACAATCCTGCTTACATTTTCATTGACTGGTGTTCAATGACAACCAGATCCTTTTGTACATCCACGTAGCCAAATATATCACCGTTTAAATAATATTCTGCATTTTTCTCACACTGAAGTGTATAACTACACACTTATCCACACAAAATACCGCATCTGCCATCTATTTGCCCACTTCAGTTGTCAAAATTTCCCCAATGCCTCCTCGCATCCTCCTTACAACTCACAACCCATCCCCCAGATTTGTGTCTTCAGCAAACTTGAAGATATTGCATTTGGTTCCTCATCCACATATATATATTGTGAATAGCTGGGGCTAGTCCTATGGTACACTGATTCCTGCGGTACATCACTAGTCACCACCTACCACTGAGAAAAAGATGCGTATTTCCACTCTGTTTCCAGTCTGTCAATAATTCTCAATCAATGCCAATATATTACCCCCAGTCCTATGTGCATCAATGTTGCCTACTAACCTCTTATGTGGGGTCTTATCAAAAGCCTTGAAATCCAAATATACACATCCACTGGATGTCTCTCATTAATACTGTCCTGGTTACATCCTCCAGAAGAGCAGGTCAGCATGATTTCCCTTTCTTAACCCCTTGCTGATTTTGTCTAACCCAGTTAATACTTTCCAAATGTTCTGCGATCACGTCTTTTTTAATAGGTGCTAGCATTTACCCCACTTTTGATGTTAGGCTAAGGGGTCTGCAATTCATTTTCTTTCCTGTCCCTTCTTTGTTAAATAACGGGGTTACATTTGCTGCCCTCCAATCTGGAGGAACAGTTCAGGGTCTATCGGATTTCGGATGGTAACCACCAATACATCCACGATTTCCACTTTCTTTAGTAATGTGGGATTTGTCAGCCTTTAACCACATTCATTTATCTGGGGCTAATTTCTTCACTAATACTGGTTTTAGAATGTAGAACACTGTGCAGTAGAGCGCAGTACAGGCCCTTCAGCCCTCGATGTTGCACTGCCCTGTGAAACTAATCTGAAACCCAACTCCCTCCACTATTCCATTCTCATTCACATGTCTCTCCAGTAACCATTTAAATGTCCTTAAAGTTCGCGAGTCTACTACTGCTGCAGGCAGTACATTCCACACCCTTCCAACTCTCTGAGTAAAGAACCTACCTCTGATATCTGTCCTGTATCCAACACCCCTCAATTTAAAGCTATGTCCCCTCGAGCTAGCCATCACCATCTGAGGAATTAGGCTCTCATGGGCCACCCTATCTAATCCTCTGATTAGCTTATATGTCTCAAAATTTCTTCAATTCCTCCCTCTCACTTGACCCTTTCTTCCTCAAAGTTGCTGGGAAATTATTTATGAATTAAATGTTGCGTTCAGTGTCTTTGTTCTCCATTAGAATGTCACCTGTTTCTAACTGCATTTGTCCTGACTGTTTTTTCTTACACTAATCAACACCATCCCTATATCCGTCAAAAATGTATCCATCTCAGTCGGTCAACATGGGAATGTTGGTGCCAGTTTCTAAAGTGTCCCAATTCCTTCAGCTGATGACATGTCGACTCTCAGACCCCGTCCACAATCTCTTGTCCCAAACTGTTGGAACTCGGGAAATCTACATCCTCGAAGATATTTCCTGCATTTTAATGTGCTTTTTCTAACTCATAGGAAGATATATCTGGTCTCCCTATTTCAGGTTTCTATCTCTGAAGCAAAGGATGTGAGGAGACCCAAACTGTACACAGTGCTCTGTACACAGTGTGGTCTCACTCAAGCCCCAATATAATCGATGTCAAATTGCTTTACTGACAAACTCAAGTCCTTACGTAATAAACAGTACCATACAATTTTGCTTTAACTTCCCCTCATTTGTTTGAGGTCCCACTTGATCTTCAAGATTATTCTGATTTTCCAGTTTTCCGATCAAAGGGAATCGGCCCATGGGTGAAAGTGAGGACTGGAGAGGGTGGTGCTGGAAAAGCGCAGCAGGTCAGGCAGCATCCGAGGAGCAGGAAAATCGACACTTTGGGCATAAACCCTTTGTCAGGAATGTGGAGGGGTAAGAGAGATAAATAGGAGGGTGGGGGGGGTGGGGCTCGCGGGAAGATGGGTGGGAAGGCGATAGGTGGATGCAGGTAGGGGGGTAAGAACATTACAGCCCAGGAACAGGCCCTTTGGCCCTCCAAGCCTGCATTGATCCAGATCCTCCATCTAAACCTGTCGCCTATTTTCCAAGGATCTGTATCCCTCTGCTCCCCGCCCATTCATGTATCTGTCCGGATACATCTTAAATGACGCTATCGTGCCGTTCCCTACCATCTCCGCTGGCAATGCATTCCAGGTACCCACTACCCTCTGTGTGAAGAACTTTCCCGGCATACCTCCCCTAAACGTCTCCCCTCTCACTCTGAACTCATGACCCCTAGTAATTCAGGGAATTTCCACTCTGGGAAAAAGCTTCTTGCATCCACCCTGTCTGTATCTCTCGGACTTTGTAGACCTCATCCTTCAACCTCCATCTTTCCAATGAAAGTAATCCTAATCTACTTAACATCTTCTCATAACTAGCATCCTCCATACCCATTCCTGGTGACCCTCCTCTGCACCCTTTCCAAACACTTTTGGTAATATGGCGACCAGAACTGTGCATAATATTCCAAATTATGGCCGAACCAAAGTAACATGACCTGCTAACTCTTGTACTCAATACCCCATCAAATGAAGGAAAGCATGCCATATGCCTTCTTGACCACTTTATCGACCTGCGTTGCCACCTTCAGGGAACAATAGACCTGAACACCCAGATCTCTCAGTACATCAATTTTCCCCAGGACTTTTCCATTTACTATATAGTTCACTCTTGAATTGCAGCTTCTAAAATGCATCACCTCGTATTTGTCCAGATTGAACTTCATCTACCGTTTCTCTGCCCAACTCTCCAATCTATCTATATTCTGCTGTATTCGCTGACAATCCCCTTCACTATCTGCTACTCCACCAACCTTAGTGTCATCTGCAAACTTTATAATGAGGCAACCTTATACCTTCCTCCAGATCATTTATGTATATCAGAAAAAACAGCGGTCCCAGGACCGATCCCAGTTAGACACCACTGGTCACAGGTCTCCATTTTAAGAAGCTCCCTTCCACTACTAGTCTCCGTCTCCTGTTGCCCAACCAGTTTTCTGTCTATCTAGCTAGTACACCTGGACCCTATGAGACTTGACCTTCTCCGTCATCCTACCGTGGGGCACCTTATCAAACACCTTACTGATGTCCTTGTTTATGACATCTACAACCCTTCCCTCATCTATCAACTTTGTTACTTCCTCAAAGAATTCTATTCATTTGGTGAGACATGACCTTCCCTACACAAAACCATATTGCCTATCAATGATAAGCCTATTTTCTTCCAAATGTAAAAAGATCCTTTCCTTCAGTATCTTCTCCAGCAGCTTCCCAACCACTGATGTCAAGCACACCGGTCTTTACTTACCTGGATTATCATTGCTACCCTTCTTAAACAAGGGGACAACATTAGCAATTCTCCAGTCCTCCGGGACCTGACCCGTGTTCAAGGATGCTGCAGAGATATCTGTTAAGGCCCCAGCTATTTCCTCTCTCGCTTCCCTCAGTAACCTGGGATAGATCCTATTCAGACCTGGCGACTTGTCCACCTTCATGCCTTTTAGAATACCAAGACTTCCTCCCTCCTTTGCCAACTTGATCTAGCGTAATCAACATCTATCCCTTACCTCAACATCTGTCATGGTCAGTGGGGAGGGTGGAATGGACAGGTGGGAGGAAAGATGGACAGACAGGACATGAGGGTGGTGCCGATCTGGAGGGTTGGATCTGGGATGAGGTGGAGGTGGGAGAGATTTGCAAACAGGTGAAGTCAATGTTGATGCCGTGTGGTTGAAGGGTCCCAAGGTGGAAGGTGAGGCGTTCTTCCTGTTCTTGGGGGAATAGGAGGGGGAGTTGAAGTGGTTGTCCACAGGATGGTGGGGTTGGTTGGTGCATGTGTCCCAGAGATGTTCCCTGATACGCTCTGTGAGTCAGCGTCCTGTCACCCTGATGTAGAGGAGACCACATCGAGAGCGATGGATGCAGTAGATGAGGTGTTGTGGCATGTGCAGGAAAATCTTTGCCGGCTGTGGAAAAACTCCTTTGGGGCCTTGGACAGAGGTGAAGGGGGGAGGTTATGAGCACATGTTTTTATACGTCTTGCAGCAGTAGGGGAAGGTACTAAGTATGGACACTGGGTTGGTCAAGGGAGTCCTGGAGGGAATGGTCTTTACGGAACGCAGATAGGCATGGGAAGGGAAATATATCTCTGGTGGTAGGTTTCTGACTGTAGGTGGCAGAAATGGTGGAGGAGATTAGTGGAGAGGAAGGTGCGGACCGGGGAGGGGGGCGGTTCTGTGGTTGGGGAAGTGGAGGAGATGCGCTGGGGGGGGGGGCATTGTTGATCACATGAGAAGAGCTGGTGGCAAGTGCAAATCGAGGGCAGTCCTTGACCTTACCTGGACCAGGGCTGTGCATAGGGCGAAGATCCCCAGCGTGATGAGGTTGTCCTGAAGCCACAGCTTGACCTTTTCGTAGCAGGCCTGGTGTAAGGGAGACAGACAGACAGACAGACAGCCATCACTGACAGGCTCCAGGGAGCAGCCTAATGCTGCCTGCTGCTCCTACTGGGGGAGATCTCCGTCTGCTTTAACACCAGCCACTACAAGATTCCCCAACTACACCTCCAGCTAGATCCCCTCCCCACCCAACCCCGCCATTAGATCCCCCATTAAATCTCCAATCCGATCCACCATTCGACTTCCCTTTAACACCACCCCCTCCCCACCACCCCCTCCACACCCTTCAGAACTAGCGAGAGTCAGGGGCAGACACCGCACAATCCCACCGCCCCACTGCCCAACTCCCTCAGCAGGCACTGTGCTGCTCAGGAGCTGCACGTTAGGCCCCAGGCCCCTACCCACACTGTCAGGTTGTTGGGGACAGGCAAGGCTTTCACAGGCAGAGAGGACAGTCTGACACCTGCAGGCTCCCGCTCGGCCAGCTTTACAATCCTCTTCACAATAACATGCATTCATATAGCGCCAGGAGGTGCTGTAGCTGGGCTCATAGCAACAGGACCTGCCAACACTATTCCAACCCCGGCCAAACGGAGAGATTTTCAGGGCAGACGGAAGATTCAAAAGAGGGGAGAGACAGGGAGGGGTCAGAGGGAGTCCCAGACACAGGGAGGGGGTGTAGGGCCAGGAGGGGGTTACAGAGATAGGGAGGGGGTATAGGGGCTAGAGGGGGTTACAGAGATAGGGAGGGGGTGTAGGGGCTGGAGGGAGTTCCAGAGATAGAGAGGGGGTGTAGGGCCGGGAGAGGGTTACAGAGATAAGGAGGGAGTGTAGGGGCTGGAGGGGGTTACAGAGATAGGGAGGGGGAGTAGGGGCTGGAGGGGGTTACAAAAATAGGGAGGGGGTGTAGGGGCTGGAGGGGGTTACAGAGATAGGGAGGGGGTGTAGGGGCTGGAGCAGGGTTACAGAGAGAGGGAGGGGGTGTAGGGGCTGGAGGTAGTTACAGAGATAGGGAGGGGGTTTAGGGGCTGGAGAGGGTTACAGAGATAGGGAGGGGGAGTAGGGGTTGGAGGGGGTTACAGAGATAGGGAGGGGGTGTAGGGGCTGGAGGGGGTTACAGAGATAGGGAGGAAGTGTAGGGGCTGGAGGGGGTCACAGAGATAGGGAGGGGGTGTAGGAGCTGGAGGGGGTTACAGAGAGTGGGAGGGGGTGTAGGGGCTGCAGGGGGTTACAGAGATAGGGAGGGGGTTTAGGGGCTGGAGGAGGTTACAGAGATAGGGAGGGGGTGTCGGGGCTGGGGTGGGTTACAGAGATAGGGAGGGGATGTAGGGAACAAGGGGGTTACAGAGATAGGGAAGTAGTGTAGGGGCTGCAGGAGGTTACAGAGCGAGGGAGGGGGTGTAGGGGCTGGAGGGGGTTACAGTGATAGGGAGGGGGTGCAGGGGCTGGAGGGACTTACAGAGATAGGGAGGGGGTGTAAGGGCTGGAGGGGGTTACAGAGATAGGGAGGGGGCGTAGGGGCTGGAGGGGGTTACAGAGAGAGGGAGGGGGTGTAGGGGCTGGAGAGGGTTATAGAGATACAGAGGGGGTGTAGGGGCTGGAAGGGTTTACAGAGATAGGGAGGGGGTGTAGGGGCTGGCAGGGTTCACAGAGATAGGGAGGGGGTGTAGGGGCTGGAGGAGGTGACATTGATAGGAAGTGGGTGTAGGGGCTGGAGGGGGTTACAGAGATAGGGCGGGGGTGAAGGGGCTGGAGGGGGTTACAGAGAGAGGGAGGGGGTGTAGGGGCTGGAAGGGGTTACAGAGATAGGGATGGGGTTTAGGGGCTGGATGGGTTACAGAGATAGGGAGGGGGTGTAGGGAACGAGGGGGTTACAGAGATAGGGAGGGGGCGTAGGGGTTGGAGGGGGTTACAGAGATAGGGAGGGGTGTAGGGGCTGAGGGAGGTTACAGAGATAGGGATGGTGTATAGGGGCTGGGTGCGTTACAGAGATAGGGAGGGGTGTAGGGGCAGGGGGAGGTTAGAGAGATAGTGAGGGTGTGTAGGAGCAGGGGGAGGTTACAGAGATAGGGAGGGGGTGTAGGGGCTGGAGCAGGGTTACAGAGATAGGGAGGGGATGTAGGGGCTGGAGGGGGTTACAGAGATAAGGAGGGGTATATGGGCTGAGGGAGGTTACAGAGACGGGGAGGGGATGTACGGGCTGGAGGGGGTTACTGAGATAGGGAAGGGGTGTAGACGCGGGGCAGGTTAGAGATAGGGATGGGGTATAAGTGCTGTGGGAGGTTACTGAGATAGGGAGGGTGTGTAGGGGCTGGAGGAGGTTACTGAGATAGGAAGGGGGTGTGGGGGGGGAGGGTTACAGAGATAGGGAGGGTGTGTAGGGGCTGGGAGAGTTTACAGAGATAGGGAGGGTGTGTAGGGGCTGGAGGAGGTTACAGAGACACGGAGGGAGTGTAGTGGCTGGAGGAGGTTTACAGAGATAGGGAGGGGTTGTAGGGTCTGGAGGGGATACAGAGATAGGGAGGGGGTGTAGGGCTGGGGGGGTTACAGAGATAGGGAGGGGTTGTAGCGGCTGGTGTGGGTGACAGAAATAGGGAGTGGGTGTACGGGCTGGTGTTGGAGACAGAGATAGGGAGGGGGTGTAGGGGCTTGAGGGGGTTACAGAGATAGGGAGGAGGTGTAGGGGCTGGAGGGGGTCACAGAGATAGGGAGGGGGTGTAGGAGCTGGAGGGGGTTACAGAGAGTGGGAGGGGGTGTAGGGGCTGCAGGGGGTTACAGAGATAGGGAGGGGGTTTAGGGGCTGGAGGAGGTTACAGAGATAGGGAGGGGGTGTCGGGGCTGGGGTGGGTTACAGAGATAGGGAGGGGATGTAGGGAACAAGGGGGTTACAGAGATAGGGAAGTAGTGTAGGGGCTGCAGGAGGTTACAGAGCGAGGGAGGGGGTGTAGGGGCTGGAGGGGGTTACAGTGATAGGGAGGGGGTGCAGGGGCTGGAGGGACTTACAGAGATAGGGAGGGGGTGTAAGGGCTGGAGGGGGTTACAGAGATAGGGAGGGGGCGTAGGGGCTGGAGGGGGTTACAGAGAGAGGGAGGGGGTGTAGGGGCTGGAGAGGGTTATAGAGATACAGAGGGGGTGTAGGGGCTGGAAGGGTTTACAGAGATAGGGAGGGGGTGTAGGGGCTGGCAGGGTTCACAGAGATAGGGAGGGGGTGTAGGGGCTGGAGGAGGTGACATTGATAGGAAGTGGGTGTAGGGGCTGGAGGGGGTTACAGAGATAGGGCGGGGGTGAAGGGGCTGGAGGGGGTTACAGAGAGAGGGAGGGGGTGTAGGGGCTGGAAGGGGTTACAGAGATAGGGATGGGGTTTAGGGGCTGGATGGGTTACAGAGATAGGGAGGGGGTGTAGGGAACGAGGGGGTTACAGAGATAGGGAGGGGGCGTAGGGGTTGGAGGGGGTTACAGAGATAGGGAGGGGTGTAGGGGCTGAGGGAGGTTACAGAGATAGGGATGGTGTATAGGGGCTGGGTGCGTTACAGAGATAGGGAGGGGTGTAGGGGCAGGGGGAGGTTAGAGAGATAGTGAGGGTGTGTAGGAGCAGGGGGAGGTTACAGAGATAGGGAGGGGGTGTAGGGGCTGGAGCAGGGTTACAGAGATAGGGAGGGGATGTAGGGGCTGGAGGGGGTTACAGAGATAAGGAGGGGTATATGGGCTGAGGGAGGTTACAGAGACGGGGAGGGGATGTACGGGCTGGAGGGGGTTACTGAGATAGGGAAGGGGTGTAGACGCGGGGCAGGTTAGAGATAGGGATGGGGTATAAGTGCTGTGGGAGGTTACTGAGATAGGGAGGGTGTGTAGGGGCTGGAGGAGGTTACTGAGATAGGAAGGGGGTGTGGGGGGGGAGGGTTACAGAGATAGGGAGGGTGTGTAGGGGCTGGGAGAGTTTACAGAGATAGGGAGGGTGTGTAGGGGCTGGAGGAGGTTACAGAGACACGGAGGGAGTGTAGTGGCTGGAGGAGGTTTACAGAGATAGGGAGGGGTTGTAGGGTCTGGAGGGGATACAGAGATAGGGAGGGGGTGTAGGGCTGGGGGGGTTACAGAGATAGGGAGGGGTTGTAGCGGCTGGTGTGGGTGACAGAAATAGGGAGTGGGTGTACGGGCTGGTGTTGGAGACAGAGATAGGGAGGGGGTGTAGGGGCTTGAGGGGGTTAGAACATAGAACATAGAACATAGAAGAATACAGCGCAGTACAGGCCCTTCAGCCTTCGATGTTGCGCCGATCCAAGCCCACCTAACCTACACTAGCCCACTATCCTCCATATGCCGATCCAATGCCTGCTTAAATGCCCATAATGAGGGAGAGTCCACCACTGCTACTGGCAGGGCATTCCATGAACTCACGACTCGCTGAGTAAAGAACCTACCCCTAACATCTGTCCTATATCTACCACCCCCCTTAATTTAAAGCTATGCCCCCTTGTAACAGCTAACTCCATGCGTGGAGAAAGATTCTCACTGTCGACCCTATCTAAACCCCTAATCATCTTATACACCTCTATCAAGTCACCCCTAAACCTTCTTTTCTCCAATGAAAACAACCCCAAGTGCCTCAGCCTCTCTCTGTAACCCCCTCCAGCCCCTACACCCCCTCCCTATCTCTGTAACCCCCACCCCACCCCTACACCCCCTCCCTATCTCTGTAACCTCCCCCTGCCCCTACACACCCTCCCTATCTCTGTAACATCCCTTAGCCCTACACACTCGCCCTATCTCTGTAACCCCCTCCAGCCCCTACACCAACTCCCTATCACTGTCCCCTCTCCAGCCCCTACACCCCCTCCGTATCTCTGTCACCCCCTCCAGCCCCTACACCCCCTCCCTATCTCTATAACCCCCTCCAGCCCCTTCCACCCCCCCCCCCCACCCTAGCTCTGTAACCCCCTCCAGCCTCCAGGGGTTACAGATATAGGGAGGGGTATAGGGGCTGGAGCGAGTTACAGAGAGAGGGAGGGGGTGTAGGAGCTGGAGGGGGTTACAGAGACAGGGAGGGAGTGTAGGGGCTGGAGCAGGGTTACAGAGATAGATGGGTGTGTAGTGGGTTCCAGAGATAGGGAGGGGGTGTTGGGGCTGGAGCAGGGTTACAGAGACGGGGAGCGGTGTAGGGGCTGGAGCAGGGTTACAGAGACGGGGAGGGGGTGTAGGGGCTGGAGCAGGGTTACAGAGATAGGGAGGGGGAGTAGGGGCTGGAGGGGGTTACAGAGAGAGGGAGGAGGTGTAGGGGCTGGAGGGGATACAGAGATAGGGAGGGGGTGTAGGGGCTGAGGGAGCTTACATAGATAGGGAGGGGCTGGAGGAGCTGGAGCGGGTTACAGAGATAAGGATGGGGTGTAGGGGCTGGAGGGGGTTACAGAGATAGGGAGGGGGTGTAGGGGCGGGAGAGGGTTACAGAGATGGGGAGGGGTTGTAGCGGCTGGAGGAGGTTACATAGATCGGGAGGGGGTGTAGGCGCTGGGGGGGTTACAGAGAGAGGGAGGGGGTGTAGGGGCTAGAGCAGGGTTACAGAGATAGGGAGGGGTATAGGGGCTGGAGCGAGTTACAGAGATAGGTAGGAGGTGTAGGGGCTGGAGCAGGGTTACAGAGATAGATAGGGGGTGTAGTGGGTTCCAGAGACATGGAGGGGGTGTAGGAGCAGGAGGTGGTTACAGAGATAGGGAGTGGGAGTAGGGGCTGGAGGGGGTTACAGAGATAGGGAGGGGGTTTAGGGGCTGGAGGAGGTGACTGTGATAGGGAGGGGGTGTAGGGGCTGGAGGGGGTTACAGAGATAGGGCGGGAGTGTAGGGGCTGGAGGGGGTTACAGAGAGAGGGAGGAGGTGTAGGGGCTGGGGTGGGTTACACAGATAGGGAGGGGATGTAGGGAACGAGGGGGTTACAGAGATAGGGAGGGGGTGTAGGGGCTGGAGGGGGTTATAGAGATAGGGAGGGGGTGTAGGGGCTGGAGGGGGTGACAGAGATACGGAGGGAGTGTAGGGGCTGGAGAGGTGACAGTGATAGGGAGTTGGTGTAGGGGCTGGAGGGGGTTACAGAGATAGGGAGGGGGTGTAGGGGCTGAGGGAGGTTACAGAAATAGGGAGGGGGTGTAGGGGCTGAGGGAGGTTACAGAGATAGGGAGGGAGTGTAGGGGCTGGGGTGGGTTACAGAGATAGGGAGGGGATGTAGGGAACGAGGGGGTTACAGAGATAGGGAGCTAGTTTAGGGGCGGGAGTGGGTTACAGAGCTAGCGAGGGGGTGTAGGGGCTGAAGGGGGTTATAGAGATAGGGAGGGGGTGTAGGGGCTGGAGGGGGTGACAGAGATACGGAGGGGGTATAGGGCCTGGAGAGGTGACAGTGATAGGGAGTTGGTCTAGGGGCTGGAGGGGGTTACAGAGATAGGGCGGGGGTGTAGGGGCTGAGGGAGGTTACAGAGATAGGGAGTGTGTGTAGGGGCAGGGGGAGGTTACAGAGATAGGGAGGGGTGTAGGGGCTGGAGGTGGTGATTGTGATAGGGAGGGGGGGTAGTGGCAGAAGGGGGTTACAGAGATAGGGAGGGTGTGTAGGGGCTGGGGTGGGTTACAGAGATCGGGAGGGGATGTAGGGAACGAGGGAGTTACAGAGATAGGGAGGGTGTGTAGGGGCTGGAGGGGGTTACAGAGATAGGGAGGGGTGTAGGGGCTGGAGCAGTGTTACAGAGATAGATAGGGGGTGTAGGAGGTTACTGAGATAGGGAGGGGGTGTAGGGGTGGCGGGTTACAGAGAATGGGAGGGTGTGTAGGGGTTGGGAGAGGTTACAGAGATAGGGAGGGGTTGTAGGGGCTGGAGGGGATACAGAGATAGGGAGGGGGTGTAGGGGTGGGGGAGGGTTACAGAGATAGGGAGGGGGTGTAGGGGCTGGAGGGGGTTACAGAGATAGAGAAGTGGTGTAGCGGCTGATGTGGGTGACAGAGATAGGGAGGGGGTGTAGGGGCTGGTGTTGGAGACAGAGATAGGGAGGGGGTGTAGGAGCTGGAGGGGGTTACAGAAATAGGGAGGGAGTGTAGGGGATTGAGGGGGTTACAGATATAGGGAGGGGTGTAGGGGCTGGAGCGGGTTACAGAGATAGGGAGGTTGTGTAGGGGCTGGAGCGGGTTACAGAGATAGGTAGGAGGTGTAGTGGGTTCCACAGAGAGGGAGGGGGTGTCGGGGCTGGAGCAGGGTTACAGAGACATGGAGGGTGTGTAGGGGCTGGAGCAGGGTTACAGAGATAGGGAGGGGGTGTAGGGGCTGTAGGAAGTTACAGAGACAGGGAGGGAGTGTAGTAGCTGTAGGAGGTTTACAGAGATAGGGAGGAGGTGTAGGGGCTGGAGGGGATACAGAGATAGGGAGGGAATGTAGGGGCGGGGGTGTTACAGAGATAGGGAGGGGGTGTAGGGGCTGAGGGAGCTTACATAGATAGGGAGGGACTGGAGGAGCTGGAGCGGGTTACAGAGATAAGGATGGGGTGTAGGGGCTGGAGGGGGTTACAGAGATAGGGAGGGGGTGTAGGGGGTTACAGAGATAGGGAGGGCGTGTAGGGGCTGGAGGAGGTTACATAGATAGGGAGGGGGTGTGGGGGCGGGATAGGGTTACAGAGATAGGTAGGAGGTGTAGGGGCTGGAGCAGGGTTACAGAGATAGATAGGGGGTGTAGTGGGTTCCAGAGACATGGAGGGGGTGTAGGAGCTGGAGGGAGTTACAGAGATAGGGAGAGGGAGTAGGGGCTGGAGGGGGTGACAGAGATACGGAGGGGGTGTAGGGGCTGGAGAGGTGACAGTGATAGGGAGTTGGTGTAGGGGCTGGAGGGGGTTACAGAGATAGGGAGGGGGTGTAGGGGCTGAGGGAGGTTACATAGATAGGGAGGGGGTGTAGGGGCTGAGGGAGGTTACAGAGATAGGGAGGGAGTGTAGGGGCTGGGGTGGGTTACAGAGATAGGGAGTGGATGTAGGGAACGAGGGGGTTACAGAGATAGGGAGGGGGCGTAGGGGCTGGAGGGGGTTACAGAGAGAGGGAGGGGGTGTAGGGGCTGGAGAGGGTTATAGAGATACAGAGGGGGTGTAGGGGCTGGAAGGGTTTACAGAGATAGGGAGGGGGTGTAGGGGCTGGCAGGGTTCACAGAGATAGGGAGGGAGTGTAGGGGCTGGAGGAGGTGACATTGATAGGAAGTGGGTGTAGGGGCTGGAGGGGGTTACAGAGATAGGGCGGGGGTGAAGGGGCTGGAGGGGGTTACAGAGAGAGGGAGGGGGTGTAGGGGCTGGAAGGGGTTACAGAGATAGGTATGGGGTTTAGGGGCTGGATGGGTTACAGAGATAGGGAGGGGGTGTAGGGAACGAGGGGGTTACAGAGATAGGGAGGGGGCGTAGGGGTTGGAGGGGGTTACAGAGATAGGGAGGGGTGTAGGGGCTGAGGGAGGTTACAGAGATAGGGATGGTGTATAGGGGCTGGGTGCGTTACAGAGATAGGGAGGGGTGTAGGGGCAGGGGGAGGTTAGAGAGATAGTGAGGGTGTGTAGGAGCAGGGGGAGGTTACAGAGATAGGGAGGGGGTGTAGGGGCTGGAGCAGGGTTACAGAGATAGGGAGGGGGTGTAGGGGCTGGAGGGGGTTACAGAGATAAGGAGGGGTATATGGGCTGAGGGAGGTTACAGAGACGGGGAGGGGATGTACGGGCTGGAGGGGGTTACTGAGATAGGGAAGGGGTGTAGGCGCGGGGCAGGTTAGAGATAGGGATGGGGTATAAGTGCTGTGGGAGGTTACTGAGATAGGGAGGGTGTGTAGGGGCTGGAGGAGGTTACTGAGATAGGAAGGGGGTGTGGGGGGGGAGGGTTACAGAGATAGGGAGGGTGTGTAGGGGCTGGGAGAGTTTACAGAGATAGGGAGGGTGTGTAGGGGCTGGAGGAGGTTACAGAGACACGGAGGGAGTGTAGTGGCTGGAGGAGGTTTACAGAGATAGGGAGGGGTTGTAGGGTCTGGAGGGGATACAGAGATAGGGAGGGGGTGTAGGGCTGGGGGGGTTACAGAGATAGGGAGGGGTTGTAGCGGCTGGTGTGGGTGACAGAAATAGGGAGTGGGTGTACGGGCTGGTGTTGGAGACAGAGATAGGGAGGGGGTGTAGGGGCTTGAGGGGGTTAGAACATAGAACATAGAACATAGAAGAATACAGCGCAGTACAGGCCCTTCAGCCTTCGATGTTGCGCCGATCCAAGCCCACCTAACCTACACTAGCCCACTATCCTCCATATGCCGATCCAATGCCTGCTTAAATGCCCATAATGAGGGAGAGTCCACCACTGCTACTGGCAGGGCATTCCATGAACTCACGACTCGCTGAGTAAAGAAACTACCCCTAACATCTGTCCTATATCTACCACCCCCCCTTAATTTAAAGCTATGCCCCCTTGTAACAGCTAACTCCATGCGTGGAGAAAGATTCTCACTGTCGACCCTATCTAAACCCCTAATCATCTTATACACCTCTATCAAGTCACCCCTAAACCTTCTTTTCTCCAATGAAAACAACCCCAAGTGCCTCAGCCTCTCTCTGTAACCCCCTCCAGCCCCTACACCCCCTCCCTATCTCTGTAACCCCACCCCACCCCTACACCCCCTCCCTATCTCTGTAACCTCCCCCTGCCCCTACACACCCTCCCTATCTCTGTAACATCCCTTAGCCCTACACACTCGCCCTATCTCTGTAACCCCCTCCAGCCCCTACACCAACTCCCTATCACTGTCCCCTCTCCAGCCCCTACACCCCCTCCGTATCTCTGTCACCCCCTCCAGCCCCTACACCCCCTCCCTATCTCTATAACCCCCTCCAGCCCCTTCCACCCCCCCCCCCCCCCGCCCCCCCACCCTAGCTCTGTAACCCCCTCCAGCCTCCAGGGGTTACAGATATAGGGTATAGGGGCTGGAGCGAGTTACAGAGAGAGGGAGGGGGTGTAGGAGCTGGAGGGGGTTACAGAGACAGGGAGGGAGTGTAGGGGCTGGAGCAGGGTTACAGAGATAGATGGGTGTGTAGTGGGTTCCAGAGATAGGGAGGGGGTGTTGGGGCTGGAGCAGGGTTACAGAGACGGGGAGCGGTGTAGGGGCTGGAGCAGGGTTACAGAGACGGGGAGGGGGTGTAGGGGCTGGAGCAGGGTTACAGAGATGGGGAGGGTGTAGGGTCTGGAGCAGGGTTACAGAGATAGGGAGGGGGAGTAGGGGCTGGAGGGGGTTACAGAGAGAGGGAGGAGGTGTAGGGGCTGGAGGGGATACAGAGATAGGGAGGGGGTGTAGGGGCTGAGGGAGCTTACATAGATAGGGAGGGGCTGGAGGAGCTGGAGCAGGTTACAGAGATAAGGATGGGGTGTAGGGGCTGGAGGGGGTTACAGAGATAGGGAGGGGGTGTAGGGGCGGGAGAGGGTTACAGAGATGGGGAGGGGTTGTAGCGGCTGGAGGAGGTTACATAGATCGGGAGGGGGTGTAGGCGCTGGGGGGGTTACAGAGAGAGGGAGGGGGTGTAGGGGCTAGAGCAGGGTTACAGAGATAGGGAGGGGTATAGGGGCTGGAGCGAGTTACAGAGATAGGTAGGAGGTGTAGGGGCTGGAGCAGGGTTACAGAGATAGATAGGGGGTGTAGTGGGTTCCAGAGACATGGAGGGGGTGTAGGAGCTGGAGGTGGTTACAGAGATAGGGAGTGGGAGTAGGGGCTGGAGGGGGTTACAGAGATAGGGAGGGGGTTTAGGGGCTGGAGGAGGTGACTGTGATAGGGAGGGGGTGTAGGGGCTGGAGGGGGTTACAGAGATAGGGCGGGAGTGTAGGGGCTGGAGGGGGTTACAGAGAGAGGGAGGAGGTGTAGGGGCTGGGGTGGGTTACACAGATAGGGAGGGGATGTAGGGAACGAGGGGGTTACAGAGATAGGGAGCTAGTTTAGGGGCGGGAGGGGGTTACAGAGCTAGGGAGGGGGTGTAGGGGCTGGAGGGGCTTATAGAGATAGGGAGGGGGTGTAGGGGCTGGAGGGGGTGACAGAGATACGGAGGGAGTGTAGGGGCTGGAGAGGTGACAGTGATAGGGAGTTGGTGTAGGGGCTGGAGGGGGTTACAGAGATAGGGAGGGGGTGTAGGGGCTGAGGGAGGTTACAGAGATAGGGAGGGGGTGTAGGGGCTGAGGGAGGTTACAGAGATAGGGAGGGAGTGTAGGGGCTGGGGTGGGTTACAGAGATAGGGAGGGGATGTAGGGAACGAGGGGGTTACAGAGATAGGGAGCTAGTTTAGGGGCGGGAGTGGGTTACAGAGCTAGCGAGGGGGTGTAGGGGCTGAAGGGGGTTATAGAGATAGGGAGGGGGTGTAGGGGCTGGAGGGGGTGACAGAGATACGGAGGGGGTATAGGGCCTGGAGAGGTGACAGTGATAGGGAGTTGGTCTAGGGGCTGGAGGGGGTTACAGAGATAGGGCGGGGGTGTAGGGGCTGAGGGAGGTTACAGAGATAGGGAGTGTGTGTAGGGGCAGGGGGAGGTTACAGAGATAGGGAGGGGTGTAGGGGCTGGAGGTGGTGATTGTGATAGGGAGGGGGGTAGTGGCAGAAGGGGGTTACAGAGATAGGGAGGGTGTGTAGGGGCTGGGGTGGGTTACAGAGATCGGGAGGGGATGTAGGGAACGAGGGAGTTACAGAGATAGGGAGGGTGTGTAGGGGCTGGAGGGGGTTACAGAGATAGGGAGGGGTGTAGGGGCTGGAGCAGTGTTACAGAGATAGATAGGGGGTGTAGGAGGTTACTGAGATAGGGAGGGGGTGTAGGGGTGGCGGGTTACAGAGAATGGGAGGGTGTGTAGGGGTTGGGAGAGGTTACAGAGATAGGGAGGGGTTGTAGGGGCTGGAGGGGATACAGAGATAGGGAGGGGGTGTAGGGGTGGGGGAGGGTTACAGAGATAGGGAGGGGGTGTAGGGGCTGGAGGGGGTTACAGAGATAGAGAAGTGGTGTAGCGGCTGATGTGGGTGACAGAGATAGGGAGGGGGTGTAGGGGCTGGTGTTGGAGACAGAGATAGGGAGGGGGTGTAGGAGCTGGAGGGGGTTACAGAAATAGGGAGGGAGTGTAGGGGATTGAGGGGGTTACAGATATAGGGAGGGGTGTAGGGGCTGGAGCGGGTTACAGAGATAGGGAGGGTGTGTAGGGGCTGGAGCGGGTTACAGAGATAGGTAGGAGGTGTAGTGGGTTCCAGAGAGAGGGAGGGGGTGTCGGGGCTGGAGCAGGGTTACAGAGACATGGAGGGTGTGTAGGGGCGGAGCAGGGTTACAGAGATAGGGAGGGGGTGTAGGGGCTGTAGGAAGTTACAGAGACAGGGAGGGAGTGTAGTAGCTGTAGGAGGTTTACAGAGATAGGGAGGAGGTGTAGGGGCTGGAGGGGATACAGAGATAGGGAGGGAATGTAGGGGCGGGGGTGTTACAGAGATAGGGAGGGGGTGTAGGGGCTGAGGGAGCTTACATAGATAGGGAGGGACTGGAGGAGCTGGAGCGGGTTACAGAGATAAGGATGGGGTGTAGGGGCTGGAGGGGGTTACAGAGATAGGGAGGGGGTGTAGGGGGTTACAGAGATAGGGAGGGCGTGTAGGGGCTGGAGGAGGTTACATAGATAGGGAGGGGGTGTAGGGGCTGGAGCAGGGTTACAGAGATAGATAGGGGGTGTAGTGGGTTCCAGAGACATGGAGGGGGTGTAGGAGCTGGAGGGAGTTACAGAGATAGGGAGAGGGAGTAGGGGCTGGAGGGGGTGACAGAGATACGGAGGGGGTGTAGGGGCTGGAGAGGTGACAGTGATAGGGAGTTGGTGTAGGGGCTGGAGGGGGTTACAGAGATAGGGAGGGGGTGTAGGGGCTGAGGGAGGTTACATAGATAGGGAGGGGGTGTAGGGGCTGAGGGAGGTTACAGAGATAGGGAGGGAGTGTAGGGGCTGGGGTGGGTTACAGAGATAGGGAGGGGATGTAGGGAACGAGGGGGTTACAGAGATAGGGAGATAGTTTAGGGGCGGGAGGGGGTTACAGAGCTAGGGAGGGGGTGTAGGGGCTGAAGGGGGTTATAGAGATAGGGAGGGGGTGTAGGGGCTGGAGGGGGTGACAGAAATAGGGAGGGGGTGTAGGGGCTGGAGGGGGTGACAGAGATACGGAGGGGGTGTAGGGCCTGGAGAGGTGACAGTGATAGGGAATTGGTCTCGGGGCTGGAGGGGGTTACAGAGATAGGGCGGGGGTGTAGGGGCTGAGGGAGGTTACAGAGATAGGGAGTGTGTGTAGGGGCAGGGGGAGGTTACAGAGATAGGGAGGGGTGTAGGGCTGGAGGGGGTTACAGAGATAGGGCGGAGGTGCAGGGGCTGAGGGAGGTTACAGAGATAGGGAGGGGTGTAGGGGCTGGAGGTGGTGATTGTGATAGGGAGGGGGTGTAGGGGCAGAAGGGGTTTACAGAGATAGGGAGGGTGTGTAGGGGCTGGGGTGGGTTTCAGAGATCGGGAGGGGATGTAGGGAACAAGGGAGTTACAGAGATAGGGAGGGTGTGTAGGGGCTGGAGGGGGTTACAGAGATAGGGCGGGGGTGTAGGGGCTGAGGGAGCTTACAGAGATAGGGAGGGGTATAGGGGCAGGTGCAGGGTTACAGAGATAGATGGGGGTGTAGGAGGTTACTGAGATAGGGAGGGGGTGTAGGGGTGACGGGTTACAGAGAATGGGAGGGTGTGTAGGGGTTGGGAGAGGTTACAGAGATAGGGAGGGGTTGTAGGGGCTGGAGGGGATACAGAGATAGGGAGGGGGTGTAGGGGCTGGAGGGGGTTACAGAGATAGAGAAGTGGTGTAGCGGCTGATGTGGGTGACAGAGATAGGGAGGGGTGTAGGTGCTGGTGTTGGAGACAGAGATAGGGAGGGGGTATAGGAGCTGGAGGGGGTTACAGAAATAGGGAGGGAGTGTAGGGGATTGAGGGGGTTACAGATATAGGGAGGGGTGTAGGGGCTGGAGCGGGTTACAGAGATAAGGAGGGTGTGTAGGGGCTGGAGCGGGTTACAGAGATAGGTAGGAGGTGTAGTGGGTTCCAGAGATAGGGAGGGGGTGTCGGGGCTGGAGCAGGGTTACAGAGACGGAGAGCGGTGTAGGGGCTGGAGCAGGGGTACAGAGACGGGGAGGGGGTGTAGGGGCTGGAGGAAGTTACAGTGACGGGAGGGGTGTAGGGGCTGGAGCAGGGTTACAGAGACGGGGAGTGGGTGTAGGGGCTGGAGCAGAGTTACAGAGACGGGGAGGGGTGTATGGGCTGGAGCAGGGTTACAGAGACGGGGAGGGGTGTAGGGGCTGGAGCAGGGTTACAGAGACAGAGGGGGTGTAGGGGCTGGAGAAGGGTTACAGAGATAGGGAGGGGGTGTAGGGGCTGGAGGAGGTTACAGAGATAGGGAGGGAGTGTCGGGGCTGGAGGGAGTTCCAGAGATAGAGAGGGGGTGTAGGGCGTTACAGAGATAGGGAGGGCGTGTAGGGGCTGGAGGAGGTTACATAGATAGGGAGGGGGTGTAGGAGCGGGACAGGGTTACAGAGATGGGGAGGGGTTGTAGAGGCTGGAGGAGGTTACATAGATCGGGAGGTCGTGTAGGCGCTGTGGGGGTTACAGAGATAGGGAGGGGTGTAGGGGCTGAGGGAGGTAACAGAGACAGGGAGGGGATGTAGGGACTGGAGGGGGTTACTGAGATAGGGAGGAGATGTAGGGGCAGGGCGGGTTACACAGATAGGGAGGGGGTGTAGGGGCTGGAGGGGATACAGAGATAGGGAGGGAGTGTAGGGGCGGGGTGTTACAGAGATAGGGAGGGGGTGTAGGGGCTGAGGGAGCTTACATAGATAGGGAGGGGCTGGAGGAGCTGGAGCGGGTTACAGAGATAAGGATGGGGTGTAGGGGCTGGAGGGGCTTACAGAGATAGGAATGGGGTGTAGGGGGTTACAGAGATAGGGAGGGCGTGTAGGGGCTGGAAGAGGTTACATAGATAGGGAGGGGGTGTAGGCGCTGGGGGGGTTACAGAGATAGGGAGGGGTGTAGGGGCTGAGGGAGGTAACAGAGACAGGGAGGGGATGTAGGGGCTTGAGGGGATTACTGAGATAGGGAGGAGGTGTAGGGGCAGGGCGGGTTACAGAGATAGGGAGGGGGTGTAGGGGCTGTGGGAGGTTACAGAGATAGGAAGGTTGTGTAGGGGCTGGAGGAGGTTACAGAGACAGGGAGGGAGTGTAGTGGCTGTAGGATGTTTACAGAGATAGGGAGGAGGTGTAGGGGCTGGAGGGGATACAGAGATAGGGAGGGAGTGTAGGGACGGGGGGTTACAGAGATAGGGAGGGGGTGAAGGGGCTGAGGGAGCTTACATAGATAGGGAGGGGCTGGAGGAGCTGGAGCGGGTTACAGAGATAAGGTTGGGGTGTAGGGGCTGGAGGGGGTTACAGATATTGGGAGGGGTGTAGGGGCTGAGGGAGGTTACAGAGACGGGGAGGGAATGTAGGGGCTGGAGGGGGTTACTGAGATAGGGAGAGGGTGTAGGGACGGGGCGGGTTACAGAGATAGGGAGGGTGTGTAGGGGCTGGAGGAGGTTACAGAGACAGGGAGTGAGTGTAGTGGCTGGTGGAGGTTTACAGAGATAGGGAGGGGTTGTCGGGGCTGGAGGGGATACAGAGATAGGGCGGGGGTGTAGTGGCGGTGGGGGTTACAGAGATAGGGAGGGGGTGTCGGGGCTGAAGGAGGTTACAGAGATAGGGAGGGGGTGTAGGAGCTGGAGTGGGTTTCAGAGATAGGGAGGGGGTGTAGGGGCTTGAGGGGGTTCCAGATATAGGGTGGGGTGTAGGGACTGGAGCAGGGTTACAGAGATAGGGAGGGTGTGTAGGGGCTGGAGCAGGTTACAGAGATAGGTAGGAGGTATAGGGGCTGGAGGAGGTTTCAGAGATAGGTAGTGGGTCTAGTGGGTTCCAGAGATAGGGAGGGGGTGTCGGGGCTGGAGCAGGGTTTCAGAGACGGGGAGGGGTGTAGGGGCTGAGGGAGGTTACAGAGACAGGGAGGGGATGTAGGGGCTGGAGGAGGTTACAGAGACAGGGAGGGAGTGTAGTGGCTGTAGGAGGTTTACAGAGATAGGGAGGAGGTGTAGGGGCTGGAGGGGATACAGAGATAGGGAGGGAGTGTAGGGACGGGGGGTTACAGAGATAGGGAGGGGGTGAAGGGGCTGAGGGAGCTTACATAGATAGGGAGGGGCTGGAGGAGCTGGAGCGGGTTACAGAGATAAGGATGGGGTGTAGGTGCTGGAGGGTGTTACAGAGATAGGGAGGGGTGTAGGGGCTGGAGCAGGGTTACAGAGATAGGGAGGTTGTGTAGGGGCTGGAGCGGGTTACAGAGATAGGGAGGGGGTGTAGGTGCTGAAGGGAGTTACAGAGATAGTGAGGGGGTGTAAGGGGTTACAGAGATAGGGAGGGTGTGTAGGGGCTGGAGGGGGTTACAGGGATAGGGAGGAGGTGTAGGGGCTGGAGCAGGGTTACAGAGAAGGGGAGGGTGTGTAGGGGCTGGAGGAGGGTTACAGAGACGGAGGGGGGTGTAGGGTCTGGAGCAGAGTTACAGAGACGGAGGGGGGTGTAGGGGCTGGAGCAGGGTTACAGAGATAGGGTAAATACAATGACTGCAGATGCTGGAAACCAGATTCTGGATTAGTGATGCTGGAAGAGCACAGCAGTTCAGGCAGCATCCAAGGAGCTTTGAAATCGACGTATCGGGCAAAAGCCCTTCATCAGGAATAAAGGATAGGGAGGGAGTGGAAAGAATTGAAGAGTTAGTTGAGGCAATGCTTCCCACATTCATTCAGCAAAGAGGTTACACTGGTGTCAGGAATCGTCATTGTTGAGGAGGACTCCAGTAAGTCCCAGGATGACATGAGAAAGTGAGGTAAACAGGGGAGACTAGGGGACCTGCTGAACACCTGTAAGGTGTGAGTTTGGTCAGTCAGAGCAATTAAAGGGATTAGATTCACCTACTGTGTGGAAACAGGCCCTTCGGGCCAACAAGTCTCCACTGACCCTCCGAAGAGTAACCCGCCCAGATCCATTTCCCGCTGACTAACTCACCTAACACTATGGACAATTTAGCACGGACACATGCACATCTTTGGGCTGTGGGAGGAAACCCACACAGAGGCGGGGAGAATGTGCAAACTCCACACAGACAGTCACCTGAGGATGGAATCGAACCCAGGTCCCTGATGCTAGGAGGCAGCAGTGCTAACCACTGAGCCACCGTGCTGCCCATATAGGGGCCCTGGGATGGTAAAGTACAATTGAGAAGGTGGTGTGGCAGTAACATCACAGGCTGAGCAATCGGGAACCCCAGGCTAATATTCTGGGGATATGGGTTTGAATCCCACCAGGACAGATGGAGATATCTGAATTCAATTTTTTAAAGATTAGAATTAAAAGTTGATTTAGTGACACCCACTGCATTAAAAATCCCCATCTGGCTCACTAATGTCCATTAGGGATTGAAATCTGCCATCCTTACCTGGTCTGGCCTACAACTAACTCCAGACCCACAGCAACGGCGTTGACTCTTAACTGCCCTCTGGGGAATTAGGGTTAAATCTCAGGAAGGTTAGTGAGGCTTTAAAATATAACATTTCTCGAGGGATCGAGTGATGAAAAATGAAACAGGAAAGTGTTGTAACTCGTACAGGACCGTAATTAGTGCACAGTCTGAATCCTGCAGGCAGCTCTCAACCAGAAGGCTGTAGGGAAGACTCATTGAGATTGGACATCAGGAAAGGATACACAAGCCAGTTCAGAACTCTCTCTTCAACGTAAAAGGCTGACGTGTGACCTAATCTCCCCCTTTAAAACGATGAAAGGTTTTGGCCAAGTAGATATAGAGAGAATGTTCCCACTCACTGACAAGAGCAGAGCCAGTTGGGTTTCTGGAGACAATGTTGCGCGATTGCAAACGCTGCTGTGGTACAGTTAGATATTGAGGTGACATTTGCTCACTTTGTTCTAACCTCCGCACTCCCTCTTATCTGCCCTTCACTTCCAGCTTGCAGAGAGCTCATCCCTCGGTAAGAGCATTCCCTGCAATTCCTCTGACTAGGGATCCGAGGCTGTGAATATCTGTAGGCCTCTGGCTTTGTACAGCCAGAAGCTCGCTTGGACCTTCCCTCTGAATCAGGGCTTCCTAGTCCTGCCCCTTTCCCCCAATGGGACATCTGTGTTCCACCCAGACGACAGTACTCACATCTTTCCACCATGTGTCTGGGGAGTGGAGGCCACAGCTCACACTGTATTCCTGGCAGCAGGAGTCTGGCACTTGCGTCATGTTGAAGGCCTCAAACCAGTCGGTGTAGTTCGAAACTCCACAGCAGCCAAACTGGAAGAGCCAATAGATTACACATCAGAACAATCCCAAATAGCCACTCCGCTGTTAACCTTTCGTCAAACCCACCTACATCCAATCGTCATAGCAACATCAACTGTGTGGGCCCAAAGCCTTCTTACATTGTCGTTCCCTGCTTCTGAACTTCGACCCATCCTATAGATTAGATTACTTACAGTGTGGAAACAGGCCCTTCGGCCCAACAAGTCTACACCGACCCGCCGAAGCGCAACCCACCCAGACCCATTCCCCTACATTTACCCCTTCACCTAACACTACGGGCAATTTAACTTGGCCAATTCACCTAACCTGCACATTTTTGGATTGTGGGAGGAAACCGGAGCACCCGGAGGAAACCCACACATGGTGTGGTGCAAACTCCACACAGAGAGTCTCCTGAGGCGGGAATTGAACCCGTGTCTCTGGCGCTGTGAGGCAGCAGTGCTAACCACTGTGCCACCGTGCCGTACTGCTCTCCTACTCCACAGTTTGTGCCCTAGAATATTTCCTCAAGTCAATTGGAGTGACACGGTGTCAATTCCTGCACTGATCAAGGTTATGACAAAGGACTCTCCTTCTCAACCTCTCCCTGAGGTGTAGTGACCCTCAGACTAAACCACCAACATTTGCCTCCAACTAATTAGAGAACCAGAGAGAGAGAGAGAGACCCCGCCTTGGTCTGGTCGGACTGAGGTGATTGGAGCCACACACCATGTGCTTAATTCCTGGAGTGGGTCTTGAACCCTCTAACTCTGAGACAAGAACAATGCACTGCAAAATGGAGCCTCAGTGGTTAGCACTGCTGCCTCACAGTGCCAGGGACCCAGGTTCGATTCCACTCTTTGGTGACTTTCTGTGTAGAGTTTGCACATTCTCTCTGTGTCTGCACATGTTTCCCCTGGGTGTTCCGGTTTCCTTCAAAGATGTGCAGGTTGAGTGGATTAGCCATGCTGAATTACCCTTGATGTCCAGGGATGTGCAGGTTGAGTGGATTAGCCATGCTGAATTACCCTTGATGTCCTGGGATGTGCAGGTTGGGTGGATTAGCCATGCTGAATTACCCTTGATGTCCAGGGATGTGCAGGTTGGGTGGATTAGCCATGGGAAATGCAGGGTTATGGGGATGGAGGATGGATCTGGGTGGGACGCTCTTTGGAGAGTTGGTGTAGACTCAATAGGCTGAATGGCCTGCTTCCACACTGTAGGGGTTCTATGATTCAAAAAAAAGGCTACAACACTTTCCGAATCCCATACTATCCCCTGTCTGACAACTGGCTGGAGGCAGGCAGTGAGGGAAGGAGGCGATTGTTCCAATTCAGAGAGCAACTTGTTGAAGGATAGGACTGGAGCCAATCATTTCACATTCTTGCATTTATTTACAGACTGAAACATTCCACACACTGGCCTCCTAGTGTCAAAGTCTTAATAAGTATTTCTTGACAGATGCTCAGTGAAAGCCACAGTTAATGCTCTCTACTTGTGTACAATTAAACAAAATTAATAGACAGTTCACAGAGACTGGCAGGAGGAGCAGCAGGCTTGGGAAAATGAAGGCCTTTGGGAATTTTCTGGCTGAGTCGTAAACAGCAGGACAGCTCAGAGTGGAATAAAACCTCCACCAACCGTTCCCGGATCCAAGGAAACGACTCCATTTTGCAGTGCATTATTCTTGTCTCAGAGTTACAAGGGCTCAAGACCCACTCCAGGAATTACGCACAAAATCCATGGTGTGTGACTCCAGTCACCTCAGTCCCACCAGACCAAAGTGGGCTCTCTCTAATTAGAGGGAGGGGGTCAGTACACCTCAGGTGGGGGGAGGGGTTGAGAAGGAGAGTCCGTTGTGGTCACCTCACCCAGCGCAGGGATTGAACCTGTTGGTTTAATCTGGTAACTGAGCTAACATCTCCCTCGATGGGTATCTCTTTATAATTGTATCACCTTCCTCCAAATCCTTAATTATTCATTTCTGCAGACCAGACCTTTATAAAGGCAATTTGGATCCTTTGAACATTGAACTGCTAACTTAGTAAATGACATCTCCATTGATCTAATTAATTGCCCTTTTGTAAACAGGACAGTGAAGGCGGCGTTTGGTCTGCTTGCCTTTATTGGTCAGTGCATTGAGTACAGAAGGTGGGAGGTCATGTTGCGGCTGTACAGGACATTGGTTCGGCCACTTTTGGAATATTGTGTTCAATTCTGGTCTCCCTGCTGTAGGAAGGATGTTGTGAAACTTGAAAGGGTTCAGAAAAGATTTACAAGGATGTTGCCAGGGTTGGAGGATTTGAGCTACAGGGAGAGGCTGAACAGGCTGGGGCTGTTTTCCCTGGAGCATTGGAGGCTGAGGGGTGACCTTATAGAGGTTTATAAAATCATGGGGGGCATAGATAGGATAAATAGACAAGGTCTTTTTCCCAGGGTAGGGGAGTTCAAAACTCCTGGGGCATAGGTTTAGGGTGAGAGGGAAAAGATATAAAAGGGGCCTAAGGGACAACTTTTTCACGCAGAGGGTGGTGTGTGTGTATGGAATGAGCTGCCAGAGGAAGTGGTGGAGGCTGGTACAATTGCAACATTTAAAAGGCATCTGGATGGGTATATGAATAGGAAGGTTTTGGAGGGATATGGGCCGGGTGCTGGCAATTGGGACTAGATTAATTTAGGATATCTGGTCGGCATGGACAAGTTGGACCGAAGGGTCTGTTTCTGTGCTGTACATCTCTATGACTCTAATTATATGTAATTTATTATTGCCACTTAAAATTAATGAACACCTCCTTTCTCCTCTGCCCTGAACTCTGACGATCATTCTTGTTCATAGGCCCAGCTTCCAAAAAGAAACCCCTTCCAAATAGAAACGAACAGACAAATAGCTGGAGAAACTCAGCAGGTTGGGCAGCAGATGAGCAAACATGACTAATATTGCAGCTCTATGCCCTTCCAGACAACATGAGGCCTTGCAGTTTAAAGCTCCCGCTCTCCCTGAAGTGTGAACTGGCAACATCGAGTGGACCTACATCAGTCTGGATGATGCTCCAAGCATTTGTCAGGCCAATGTTTCCGTCCGTCTCAAACAACCAAAGACCTTCCTTCAGATCATCTCGGACATAAGTGTCGATCTGAGGGAGAGAGGGAGAGGCTTGTGTTAATCAGGGATTAAAAGCTGTGCTGTTACAAACTCCAGGGAACGGGGAGGCAGCTGCATGGTGATATTACCACTGGACTGTTAATCCAGAGAGCCAGTTAATTTCTGGGACCCACATTTAAATTCAATAAAAACATTTGATATGAAGAGTCTAATGATGACCATTGTTGATTTTTGGGGAAACCCATCTTGTTCATTTAATGTCTTTGAGGGAAGGAAACTGCCATCCTTACCTGGTCTGGCCTACATGTGACTCCAGACCCACAGCAAGGTGGTTGCCCCCTGGACAATTAGGGCTGGTCTAACCAGGGATATCCTCATCCCATGAATGAAGAAACAAAAAGACTCAGGCAAGTTCATAGTCTGGGAGAGGATTATCGAGGTTGCTGTTTTATGGATTGGTGAGACCACCTTTGACATGAAGTGCTGATGGCATTGACATCTGCCAATCCTCGGGAAACTAGGAGCTGCCAGAGGAAGTGGTGGAGGCTGGTACAATTGAAACATTTAAGAGGCATCTGGATGGGTATATGAATAGGAAGGTTTGGAGGGATATGGGCCGGGTGCTGGCAGGTGGGACTTGATTGGGTTGGGATATCTGGTCAGCATGGACTGGTTGGACCGAAGAGTCTGTTTCCATGCTGTACATCTCTACGACTCTACGACTGAGGGTCAGCGTACGGGAGGTTTGGGAGGGCACTGTGTTTGCCCATTCTGTCCTCCAAATCTTTGGAACTTCTACACTTGACTCTTTGACAGCACCCAATCTCCAACCTTGAGGTACCCCTGTCCTAACACTCAGCAAACCCCCACCTCCTGTACTTCCCCTTAGCTCGCCTTCCTGTGTCCCCATTGAACAGCACCTTGAGGTGATGATTCTCATTCTTGCTTTCAAATATCACCATGTCAACAACCCCCGCCCCCCCACCACCGCTGGTCTCCGTAACCCCCTCGAGCCCCCACAGCCCTCTGAGTTACCTGCACCCCTCTAATCCTGATTTCTTGTGGCCCACCATAATCTCCCGACACTCAACTGCTCCACATTTGATGACCATGCCTTCTGCTTCCATGGCCCCAAAGTTCCAAAGTTTGCCTCTCTCTGCCCTTTCACGATGCTCTTTCAAAACCTACTCCCTTTGTTATAGCTTTTGGTGTTTTGAAATATGCTTCAGCCTCATGTTTAATTTCATAACACAGCTGTGAAGTACTTCCACTCTGCCAAAAGGCGCTATTCAAATGCAATCTCTTGTAGCTCCAGGCTTTCATACTCAGAGAGCTCTGGGTAGGGTTAGGAGTTAGGCCCATCTCTTCAGAGATCCTGTTGGGACTCTTACCAAAGGGCAAAGGTCAAGTGTCACTGGCTCCAGTTGACGCTGCACCTCGTCGCCATAGTTACATCACCATGGTGATGGTGCCTTGGTGACACCCAGAGAGCTTCCTCACCTCATTATTGATTGGTCACTTGACCAAAGGTGAAAGGCCGGGTGACGTGTGTGTGTGTGTGTGTGTGTGTGTGTGTGTGTGTGTGTGAGATTGGACCTTTGTGAACAAGCTGCAGCATCCCCTTCATTCTTGACAGGGTGTTCATTCGAAAGCAGAGCAAGGTGACTTGCTCAGAGGGGTGCTCTGGGAGTGTCTCCAAGCAGGAACAATTCCCAAGATGAGCCCTCGTTTCCCTGAGGGACTTAGTGAAACGGAGAGGAATGGTGCAGGATTTGACATTGATGCAATGCGAAATGTCACGCAGTCCACTGAAGTTTCCTGACAGAATCTGCCCCTCAGTATCAGCTACGGCCTACAAAGGCCTACAGTCTATCACTCACTGAATGGGGATCCCAGTGGGAGCATGGTCAAGTCTTCGATGTGATGACGAATGTCAGTGGGAACGGCCAGATCTCGGAATCTCTCCCTCTCTCACTGCACCGAGGGGAATGAGGAATCGAATCCTCTGGTAGAGAGTACCATGGAGGAAGAAATAGACGCTGTGAGGGAACTCCCACGGCCAACTCTGAAAGCTGATTCACCTCAATATCAAGGCCCAGTCAGGAATAAAGGCCCCGTTGTCAGTCCCAGTCACCGGATCCGTGTCTCATCGGATACACATGCTGAAGCAGGTTGTGTCCAGCATAACCCAGAGTGGAGATTACCATCACCCACCGCCCCAGCTCCTCTCCAAAGGCCTGACCCCTCCCATCATCCATCCACCATGAATCTGAGCTTATCCAAACATTTGCTGACCCTTGTCCTGACTCACCATACCTCCTCATTGACCTACACTGGGGTCTAGTACAGCAATAGTTCATTCTAAAATCTTTCATCCTCTGATTGTTTCTCCATAATCTCCCTGTGGTTCCTACATGCCTCTGAGCCTCCTGTACAGGCCTCTGAGCCTCCTGTACAGGCCTCTGAGCCTCCTGTACAGGCCTCTGAGCCTCCTGTACAGGCCTCTGAGCCTCCTGTACATGCCTCTGAGCCTCCTGTACAGATCTCTGAGCCTTCTGTACAGGCCTCTGAGCCTTCTGTACAGGCCTCTGAGCCTTCTGTACAGGCCTCTGAGCCTTCTGTACAGATATCTGAGCCTTCTGTACAGGCCTCTGAGCCTCATGTACAGATCTCTGAGCCTCCTGTACAGGCCTCTGAGCCTTCTGTACAGGTCTTTGACCCTCTCCATCGGCCTTGGAGCCCCCTCTACAGAAAGCCGATCTCTGCAGAGAATTCTTTCTTCTCTCTTTTCCTGAAGAGTTAGTGGGTGCTTTAGGGATATTTAGAGGGATAATACCTCTATATTACTGAACTGTTAACGTGAAGACTGGCTGAGTGGTCAGCACTGCTGCCTCACAGCGCCAAGGACCCAGGTTCGATGCCAGCCTCGGGTGACAGTCTGTGTGGAGTTTGCACATTCTCCCCGTGTCTGCGTGGGTTTCCTTCGGGTACTCCGGTTTCCTCCCACAGTCCAAAGATGTGCAGATTTGGTGGATTGGCCATGCTAAATTGCCAGAGATGTGTAGATTAGGTGGATCAGCCATGGGAAATAGAGGGGTGGGTCTGGGTGGGACATGATGGGTTGGTGTAGACATGATGGGCCAAATGGCCTGTTTCCACACTCTAGGGATTCTATGACTGCATCGTCATTGAACAATTTGATGGTAATTATGGTGCTTATTAAGAAATCTGATGTTGTTTAGCTTGTATATTATTGTTCAAAATCTGTTAAAGTTAATTGGTCATCTTAGAAAATACAGGCGTAATCTTTATTGCGGTTAGTGATCTGGGGAGTGGTGATGGGACTAGATTGACCGTGCCCCCCCCACCTCCAGCCTCCGTCGATACAGTCTCCAAGGAGACAGTTTCAAACTTTGTCGATGATATGAGACTAGGAAGAACTGGATAGTCTTGAGGAGGACAGTGTGGAACTCCAACAGGACACCGACAGCCTTCTTCAGAACTAATTATAGCTGGGAAAAGATTAGATTAGATTCCCTAGAGTGTGGAAGCAGGCCCTTCGGCCCAACAAGTCCACACGACCCTCTGAAGAGTAACCCACCCAGACCCATTCCCCTCCCCTATATATACCCCTGATTAATGTACCTAATGCTATGGGCAATTTACACATGCGGAATGAAGATCCTGAGGAAGTGCTGGCTATGGGTACAGTTACAGCATTCAGAAGGCATTTGGATCTGTACATGAATAGGAGGGGCCTGGAGGGATGTGGGCTGGGAGCAGGCAGGTGGGACTGGTTTACTTTGGGATTCAGGTCGGCATGCAGTTGAAACGTTTTCAAAGAGCAGTTAATAAAGGGGTGCTTTGGGCAATGGTGACTTGGATTTGTCACTGTGGATGTGAAAGACTTTTCTATGTAAAAATTTGCCCCCATCCCTTTTTTTTAAAATGTCTCTCCTCTCACCTTAAAAATGTGCCTCCGTGCCTTGACATCCACACCCTATGGAAAAGACACTGAGCATTAACTCTATCGATAGCCCTCATTATTTTATAAGCTTCGAGAAGGTCGCCCCCTCAACCTCCTGTGTTCCAGAGAGAAGGTCCCAGCCAATGCAGCCTTTCTTTATAACCTAGACCTTCCATACCCGGCAACATCTCAGTAAATCTCTTCTGAACCCTCTCCAGCTGAACAATATCCTTCCTATAACAGGGCGACCTGAACTGGACACAGTATTCTAGAAGAGACCTCACCAACATCCTGTACAACCTCAACAAGATTAGATTCCCTACAGTGTGGAAACAGGCCCTTCAGCCCACTGACCCTCCAAAGAGTAACCCACCCAGACCCATTTCCCTCTGACTAATGCACCTGACACTAAGGGCAATTTAGCATGGTCAATTCACCCTAACCTGCACATCTTCGGACTGTGGGAGGAAACCCACGCAGACACGGGGAGAATGTGCAATCTCCACACAGACAGTCGCCCGAGGCTGGAATCGAACCCGAGTCCCTGGTGTTGTGAGGCAGCAGTGCTGACCACTGAGCCACCTTGCTGCCCCCAACATGGCTTCCCAACTCCTACACTCAAAGGACTGAGCGATGAAAGCAAGCGTGCTAAATGCCTTCGTAACCATCCTGTCTATATGTAATGCAGATGTCAAAAAATTGTGCCCCTGAATCCCTAAATCCCTAGGTTCTACAACACTATGGGACTGTGTGTGCGCGTCTGTCTGTTGTGTGTGTCCGTGTGTATCTGTCTGTCTGTCTGTGTGTTTGTGCATGTGTGTGTGTGTTTTTCCAGCTCTCTCAATTATAACATCCAGCTGCAGACATTATGAAAAGTCTTTCACATCCACAGTGACAAATCCAGGTCACCATCGCCCAATGCACCCCTTTATTGGCTGCTCTCTGAAAACCTTTCATCGAGAAGCAGTCTCCAGTCGGATGATGACATTTAATTACCCAGCACCTTTAGCAGGCGATCAGCCAGCATCTTTGAACGATTCATCACCGAGTCTCTGGATATTTCGAACCTTGAACTCTGCTCTATGTTATTTAACAGATGACAATAACTGCACGATTTAATCAGCTTTCTCTGCGAGCTGCTGCTCCCTGGTTTATATCCTGTAAACCCCGCTGGGAATTGCTAAATGTGGTGCCTCAGAAATGGAAAGAAATGTTTATCAGCTGAGGCCATGAACCGTGCTGATGGAGATTTACGTGAGCTACAATAAGCTGCCATCCATTCCTTACCAACATTGATGCTGGAAACAGAGAGGGATTGAGGAATGCGGCAGGGTCTGGGAACACTGTACCAAGAACCAAGGTTTCAGGTGCAGTGACCATCTTCACATCAGTTTTGTTTTGATGTTTGTACCTACAGATTCAAATAATTGCTACAAGAATATGCCAGATTGATTGGTGTCTCATCCAGAGGGAATGGTAGCAAAGACCAGAAGATGTAGGAGCAGAATTAGGCCATTCAGCCCATCGAGTATGTCCCACCATTCCATCATGGCTGATACATTTCTCAACCCCACGGTCCTGTCTCCTCTCCATAACCTCTGACCCCCTTACTAAGCAAGAACTGACCTATCTCTGTCCTAAAGACACTCAATGACGTGGCCACCATAGCTCTCTGCAGCAATGGGTTCCATAAGACCATAAGACATACGAGTGAAAGCAAGGCCATTTGGCCCATCATGTCCACTCCGCCATTTAATCTTCCCTCCAGCTCAAGCAATTCTTCCTCATCTCAGTTTTAAAGGGTCGTCCCTTCACTGGGAGGCTGTACCCTCGGGTCGCAGTCTCACCTCCTACTGGAATCATTTTCTCCACAACCACTCTATCCAGACCTCTCAGTGTGCGTGAAGTTTCAATCAGATCCTATCCTCATCCTCCATGAAGTACACGCTCAGAGTGCTCAACAGCTCCTCATATGACAAGCCCTTCATCCTCAGGATCAATCTTGTGAAGCTTCCTCTGGACCCCTCCAAGGCCAGCACATCCTTCCTGAGATACAGGGCCCAAAACTGCTCACCATATTCCGAATGCAGTCTGACCAGAGCCTTGTACAGCCTCAGCAGTACATCCCTGCTCTTGTATTCTAGTCCCCTTGAAATGAATGCTAACGTTGCAGTTGCCTTCCTAACTGTCAGCTGAACTTGCATGTTAGCCGAAAGAGAATCCTGAACTGGGAACTGTCATATCAGCCAGGGAGACTGTCATCTCACCCACAGAGACTGGCATCGCAGCCAGTGCCAACCAGTAGCCACTTCACCAGAATATGGGGCACAATCTCTCGGCCATTGATATCGGGGGAGAAAGATGGCTGTTGTGTGAGGAGTGGTGAAGACAGCACGCATTCCCATGAACCGACTGTGACAGTTCACGGAGCTGTTCGGAGGTGGTTTCCTCACCTGATTCCTGTAGACGCAGAAGAGAATGCCTCCAATAATCTCCAACAGAAAGATCATGAGCAACAAGATGAAAAACTGGAGAAAAACAAACAGAAACACAGGGAACTGTTAGTGGAAGGAGTTGGAAGGAGAGAATGTATCACTTAGTCCCAGTGACCAAAAACGCAACACTGTCCTTCACAGTGTACACACTGCACCCACACACATATACACACTCACACTGTGTCCTTTACAGTGTACACACAGCACCCACACACATATACACACTCACACTGTGTCCTTTACAGTGTACACACAGCACCCACATACATATACACACTCACACAGTGTCCTTTACAGTGTACACACAGCACCCACATACATAGACACACTCACACTGTGTCCTTTACAGTGTACACACAGCACCCACACACATAGACACACTCTCACTGTGTCCTTTACAGTGTACACACAGCACCCTCTCACATATACACACTCTCACAGTGCCCTTTTCAATGTACACACAGCACCCACACACATATACACACTCACACTGTGTCCTTTACAGTGTACACACAGCACCCACACACATAGACACACACACTGTGTCCTTTACAGTGTACACACAGCACCCACACACGTATACACACTCACACTGTGTCCTTTACAGTGTACACACAGCACTCTGACACATATACACACTCTCAGTGTTCTTTACAGAATACACACAGAACGCTCACACACATACACACTCTCACAGTGTCCTTTACAGTGTACACACAGCACCCTCACACATATACACACTCAGTGTCATTTACAGTGTACACACAGCACCCACACACATAGACACACTCACACTGTGTCCTTTACAGTGTACACACAGCACCCACATACATATACACACTCACACAGTGTCCTTTACAGTGTACACACAGCACCCTCTCACATATACACACTCACAGTGTCCTTTACAGTATACACACAGCACCCACACACATATACACACTCACACTGTGTCCTTTACAGTGTACACACAGCACCCACACACATATACACACTCACACTGTGTCCTTTACAGTGTACACACAGCACCCTCTCCATATAAAACACTCACACTGTGTCCTTTACAGTGTACACACTGCACCCTCACACATATACACACTCACACTGTGTCCTTTACAGCGTGCATATAGCACCCACTCACATATACACATTCAAACTGTGTCCTTTACAGTGTACGCACAGCACCCACACACAAATACACACTCAACCTGTGTCCTTTATAGTGTACACACAGCACCCTTACATGTATACACACTCACCCTGTGTCCTTTATAGTGTACACACAGCACCCTCTCACATATAGACACTGTGTCCTTTACAGTGTACACACAGCACCCTCTCACTTTTACACACACAGTGTCTTTAACAGTGCACACACTGCACCCTCACATGTATACACACTCACACTGTGTCCTTCACAGTGTACGCACAGCACACTCTCACATATAGACACCCACACTGTGTCATTTACAGTGTACGCACAGCACCCTCACATATACACACACTCACACTGTATCCTTTATAGTGCACACACAGCACCCTCACACACAAGTACACACTCATACTGTGTCCCTTATGGTGTACATACAGCACCCCCTCACATATACACACTCACACTGTGTCCTTTACAGTGTACGCACAGCACCCTCTCACATATACACACTCACACTGTGTCCTTTACAGTGTACGCACAGCACACTCTCACATATAGACACCCACACTGTGTCATTTACAGTGTACGCACAGCACCCTCACATATACACACACTCACACTGTATCCTTTATAGTGCACACACAGCACCCTCACACATATACACACTCATACTGTGTCCCTTATGGTGTAAATACAGCACCCTCTCACATATACAAACTCAAACAGTGTCCTTTACAGTGTACACACTGAAACCTCTCACATATACACACTCACACTGTGTCCTTTACAGTGTACATACTGCACCCTCTCACATATACACACTCACACTGTGTCCTTTACAGCGTGCATACAGCACCCACTCACATATACACATTCACGCTGTGTCCTTTACAGTGTACACACTGCACCCTCACACATATACACAATCACACTGTGTCCTTTTCAGTGTACACACAGCACCCTTACATGTATACACACTCACCCGATGTCCTTTATAGTGTACACACAGCACCCTCTCACATATACACACTCACACTGTGTCCTTTACAGTGTACACACAGCACCCTCTCACTTTTACACACACACAGTGTCTTTAACAGTGCACACACTGCACCCTCACATGTATACATACTCACACTGTGTCATTTACAGTGTAGGCACAGCACCCTCACATATATACACACTCACACTGTATCCTTTATAGTGCAAACACAGTACCCTCACACACAAGTACACACTCATACTGTGTCCCTTACGGTGTGCACACAGCACCCTCTCACATATACAGACTCAAACAGTGTCCTTTACAGTATACACACAGTACACTCTCACATATACACACTCACACTGTGTCGTTTACAATGCACACACTGCACACTCTCACATATACACACTCACACTGTATCCTACAGTGTACACACTGCAACCTCTCACATATACACACTCACACTGTGTCCTTTACAGCATACATACAGCACCCACTCACATATACACATTCACACTGTGTCCTTTACAGTGTACACACAGCACCTTCTCCATATAAAACACTCACACTGTGTCCTTTACAGTGTACACACAGCACTCTCACACATATACACACTCACACTGTGTCCTTTACAATGCACGCATAGCACCCTCACACACAGACACACTCACTGTGTCCTTTACAGTGTACACACTGCACCCTCTTACATATACACACTCAGACTGTTTCATTTACACTGTACACACAGCAACCACACACACACATATACACACTCACACTGTGTCCTTTACAGTGTACACACAGCACCCGCACATATACACACTCTCACTGTGTCCTTTACAGTGTACGCACTGCACACTCTCATATATACACACTCACACTGTGTCTTTTATATTGTACACACAGCACCCTCTCACATATGCACACTCACACTGTGACCTTTACAGTGTACACACAGCACACATACACACTCATTGTGTCCTTTACAGTGTACACACAGCACCCTCACACATTTACACACTCACACTGTGACCTTTACAGTGTACTCACAGCACACACACATACACACACACACTGTGTCCTTTACAGTGTGCACACTGCACCCTGACACATATACACACTCACACTGTGTCCCTTACAGTGTACACACTGCACCCTCTCACATATACACACTCACACTGTGTCCTTTACAGTGTACACACAGCACCCTCACTCGTATACACACTCACACTGTGTCCTTCACAGTGCACACACAGCACCCTCACACATATACACACTCACACTGTGTCCTTTACAGTGTACACACTGCACCCTCACACTTATACACACTCAGACTGTGTCCTTTACAGGGTACACACAGCATCCTCACACGTATACACACTCACACTGTGTCCTTTACAGTGCACACACAGCACCCACTCACACATATACACTCACACTGTGTCCTTTCCTGTGTACACACAGCACCCTCAAACATATACACACTCACACTGTGTCCCTTACACTGTGTGCAATTCACACTCTCACATATACACACTCACACTGTGCCCTTTACAGTGCACACACTGCACCCACTCACACACTCACACTGTGTCCTTTACAGTGCGCACACAGCACCATCTCACATATACACACTCACACTGTCTTGTTTACAGTGTAAAAACTGCACCCTCACACATATACACACTCACACTGTGTCCTTTACAGTGTACACACAGCATCCTCTCACATATACACACTCACACTGTGTCCTTTCCAGTGTACATACAGCACGCTCTCACTTTTACACACACTGTGTCCTTTACAGTGAACACACTGCCCCCTTACACATATACATATTCACACTGCGTCCTTTACAATGTACACACAGCATCCTAACGCATATGCATACTCACACTGTGTCCTTTACAGCGTACAGACAGCACCCACATATACCCACTTACACTGTGTCCTTTATAGCGTACACACAGCACCCTAACACATATACATACTCTCACTGTGTCCTTTACAATGTACGCACAGCACCCTCGCACATATACACACTCACACTGTGTCCTTTACAGTGTACACAATGCACCCTCTCACATATACACACTCACAGTGTCCTTTACAGTATACACACTACAGTGTACACTTTACAGTGTACAAACTGGACACTCTCACATATACACACTCTCACTGTGTCATTTACAGTGTACACACTGAACTGTCTCATATATACACACTCACACTGTGTCCTTTACAGTGTACACACAGCACCCCCACACACATAAACACACACACTGTGTCCTTTACAGTGTACATACTGCACCCTCTCACATATACACACTCACACTGTGTCCTTTACAGCGTGCATACAGCACCCACTCACATATACACATTCACACTGTGTTCTTTACAGTGTACACACAGCACCCACACACAAATACACACTCACGCTGTGTCCTTTACAGTGTACACACTGCACCCTTACATGTATACACACTCACCCGATGTCCTTTATAGTGTACACACAGCACCCTCTCACATATACACACTCACACTGTGTCCTTTACAGTGTACACACAGCACCCTCTCACTTTTACACACACAGTGTCTTTAACAGTGCACACACTGCACCCTCACATGTATACATACTCACACTGTGTCCTTTACAGTGTACACACAGCACACTCTCACATACAGACACCCACACTGTGTCATTTACAGTGTACGCACAGCACCCTCACACATATACACACTCACACTGTATCCTTTATAGTGCACACACAGTACCCTCACACACAAGTACACACTCATACTGTGTCCCTTACGGTGTGCACACAGCACCCTCTCACATATACACACTCAAACAGTGTCCTTTACAGTATACACACAGCACCCTCTCACATATACACACTCACACTGTGTCCGTTACAGTGTACACACAGCACCCTCTCACTTTTACACACACACAGTGTCTTTAACAGTGCACACACTGCACCCTCACATGTATACATACTCACACTGTGTCCTTTACAGTGTACGCACAGCACACTCTCACATACAGACACCCACACTGTGTCATTTACAGTGTACGCACAGCACCCTCACACATATACACACTCACACTGTATCCTTTATAGTGCACACACAGTACCCTCACACACAAGTACACACTCATACTGTGTCCCTTACGGTGTGCACACAGCACCCTCTCATATATACACACTCAAACAGTGTCCTTTACAGTATACACACAGTACACTCTCACATATACACACTCACACTGTGTCGTTTCCAATGCACACACTGCACACTCTCACATATACACACTCACACTGTATCCTACAGTGTACACACTGCAACCTCTCACATATACACACTCACACTGTGTCCTTTACAGTGTACACACAGCACTCTCACACATATACACACTCACACTGTGTCCTTTATAGTGTACATACTGCACCCTCTCACATATACACACTCACACTGTGTCCTTTACAGCATACATACAGCACCCACTCACATATACACATTCACACTGTGTTCTTTACAGTGTACACACAGCATCTTCTCCATATAAAACACTCACACTGTGTCCTTTACAGTGTACACACAGCACCCTCTCAGATATGCACACTCACACTGTGACCTTTACAGTGTACGCACTGCACATTCTCATATATACACACTCACACTGTGTCTTTTATATTGTACACAGCACCCTCTCACATATGCACACTCACACTGTGACCTTTACAGTGTACACACAGCACACACACACACACACACTCATTGTGTCCTTTACAGTGTACACACAGCACCCTCACACATTTACACACTCACACTGTGACCTTTACAGTGTACGCACAGCACACATACATACACACACACACACTGTGTCCTTTTCAGTGTACACACTGCACCCTGACACTTATACACACTCACACTGTGTCCTTTACAGTGTACACACTGCACCCTCTCACATATACACACTCACATTGTGTCCTTTACAGTGTACACACAGCACCCTCACTCGTATACACACTCACACTGTGTCCTTTACAGTGTACACACTGCACCCTCACACTTATACACACTGAGACTGTGTCCTTTACAGGGTACACACAGCATCCTCACACGTATACACACTCACACTGTGTCCCTTACACAGTGTGCAATTCACACTCTCACATATACACACTCACACTGTGCCCTTTACAGTGCACACACTGCACCCACTCACACACTCACACTGTGTCCTTTACAGTGTACACACAGCACCCTCACTCGTATACACACTCACACTGTGTCCTTCACAGTGCACACACAGCACCCTCACACATATACACACTCACACTGTGTCCTTTACAGGGTACACACTGCACCCTCACACTTGTACACACTCACACTGTGTCCTTTACAGGGTACACACAGCATCCTCACACGTATACACACTCACACTGTGTCCTTTACAGTGCACACACAGCACCCACTCACACACACACACACACACACACACTGTCCTTTCCTGTGTACACACAGCACCCACACACATATACACACTCACACTGTGTCCTTTACAGTGTACACACTGCACCCTCTCACATATACACACTCACACTGTGTCCTTGACAGTGTACACACACACATACACACACACACATACACATATACACACTCACACATACACACACACATACCCACACACAGCACATATACACACTCACATATATATACACACACAGCACATATACACACACACATACACACCCACTCACATATACACACACACATACACACACACATGCACACACACCACACACATATGCACACACATATACACACATACACCCACACGTACACACACACATACACCCACACACATGCACAGCACATATACATACGCGCATATATATATACACATACACCCACACACATATACACACACGTATGCACACCCACACACACATACACACTCACACAGCACACAAACACACACACACATATACACACACACACGTACACCCACACATACACACACACATACACACCCACATACATGTACACCCACACACACATACACACACATACACACCCACACACATACACACCCACACATACACACAGACACACACATATATAAACACATACACCCACACACACACCCAGACACACACATATACGCACACATACACCCACACACACACCCATACACATACATAGACACACACGTACACCCACACACATACACCCTCACACACATACACACCCACACACACATCCACACACACACACACATATACACACACATACACCCACACACACACCCACACACATATACACACCCACACACACACATATACACACACACATATACACACATATACACCCACACACATATACACACATATACACCCACACACATATACACACACATATACACACCCACACACACATATACACACCCACACACATATATACACACACACACATATATATACACACACACATATACACACACATACACCCACACACACACCCACACACATATACACACCCACACACACACACCCACACACATACACACACACATACACACCCACAGACACACACATACACCCACACACATATACACACCCACACACATATATACACACACACACACCCAGACACACACATATACACACACATACACCCACACACACACCCACACACATATACACACCTACACACATATACACACACACATACACACCCACAGACACACACATACACCCACACACATATACACACACATATACACACCCACACACATACACACCCACACCCACACACATACACACCCACATACACAGCACACACACACATATACACACACACATATACACACACACACACATACACAGCACACACACACATATACACACACACACACACCCACACACATATACACACACATACACATCCACACATACACCCACACACATATACACACCCACACACACACACATATATACACACACACACCCACAGACACACACATATACACACACATACACCCACACACACACCCACACACACACACCCACACACACACACCCACAGACACACACATATACACACACATATACACACACATACACCCACACACACACCCACACACATATACACACCCACACACACACACCCACAGACACACACCCACAGACACACACATATACACACCCACACACATATACACACCCACACCCACACATATACATACCCACATACACAGCACACACACACATATACACACACACACACATATACACACACACATGTACACCCACACATAAAGACCCACACACATATACACATCCACACATACACACACACACATACACCCACACACATATACACACCAGCACACACACATATACACACACACATACACACACGTACACCCACACATACAGACCCATACACATATACACACACACACATACAGACCCACACACATACACACCCACACACATATACACACACCCACACATACAGACCCACCCACATATACACACACATACAGACCCACCCACATATACACACACACATACACACCCACACAAACATACACCCACACACACATATACACACCCACACACACATATACACACCCACACACACATATACACACCCACAAACACCCACACACATATACACACACACACACATACACACACACAGCACACACATGTACACCCACACATACAGACCCACACACATATACACACACACATACAGACCCACACACATATACCCACACATACACACCCACATACATATACACACACACATACACACCCACACATACATACACCCACACACATACACCCACATATACACACCCACATACATATACACACATATACACACACACCCACACACACACGCACACACACACATACACACACACATATACACACCCACACACACATACACACACACAGCACACACACATGTACACCCACACATACAGACCCACACACATATACACACATGCACACCCACCCACACATACACACACACATATACACACACATACACAGCACACACACACATGTACACCCACACATACAGACCCACACATACACATACACCCACACACATACACACCCACACACACATGTACACCCACACATAAAGACCCACACACATATACACATCCACACATACACACACACACATACACCCACACACATATACACACCAGCACACACACATATACACACACACATACACACACGTACACCCACACATACAGACCCATACACATATACACACACACACATACAGACCCACACACATACACACCCACACACATATACACACACCCACACATACAGACCCACCCACATATACACACACATACAGACCCACCCACATATACACACACACATACACACCCACACAAACATACACCCACACACACATATACACACCCACACACACATATACACACCCACACACACATATACACACCCACAAACACCCACACACATATACACACACACACACATACACACACACAGCACACACATGTACACCCACACATACAGACCCACACACATATACACACACACATACAGACCCACACACATATACCCACACATACACACCCACATACATATACACACACACATACACACCCACACATACATACACCCACACACATACACCCACATATACACACCCACATACATATACACACATATACACACACACCCACACACACACGCACACACACACATACACACACACATATACACACCCACACACACATACACACACACAGCACACACACATGTACACCCACACATACAGACCCACACACATATACACACATGCACACCCACCCACACATACACACACACATATACACACACATACACAGCACACACACACATGTACACCCACACATACAGACCCACACATACACATACACCCACACACATACACACCCACACACACATGTACACCCACACATAAAGACCCACACACATATACACATCCACACATACACACACACACATACACCCACACACATATACACACCAGCACACACACATATACACACACACATACACACACGTACACCCACACATACAGACCCATACACATATACACACACACACATACAGACCCACACACATACACACCCACACACATATACACACACCCACACATACAGACCCACCCACATATACACACACATACAGACCCACCCACATATACACACACACATACACACCCACACAAACATACACCCACACACACATATACACACCCACACACACATATACACACCCACACACACATATACACACCCACACACATTTACACACACAAACACCCACACACATATACACACACACACACATACACACACACAGCACACACATGTACACCCACACATACAGACCCACACATATATACACACACACATACAGACCCACACACATATACCCACACATACACACCCACATACATATACACACACACATACACACCCACACATACATACACCCACACACATACACCCACATATACACACCCACATACATATACACACATATACACACACACCAACACACACACGCACACACACACATACACACACACATATACACACCCACACACACATACACACACACAGCACACACACATGTACACCCACACATACAGACCCACACACATATACACACATGCACACCCACCCACACATACACACACACATATACACACACATACACAGCACACACACACATGTACACCCACACATACAGACCCACACATACACATACACCCACACACATACACACCCACACACACATACACAGTACACACACACATACACACACACGTACATCCACACATACAGACCCACACACATATACACACACACACATACAGACCCACACACATACACACCCACACACATATACACACACACACATACACACACCCACACATACACACCCACCCACATATACACACACACATACAGACCCACCCACATATACAAACACACACACATACACACCCACACACATATACACACACACACATACACACACCCACACATACACACCCACCCACATATACACACACACATACAGACCCACCCACATATACAAACACACACACATACACACCCACACACATATACACACACACATACACACCCACATACATATACACCCACACACATATACACACACATACACACACACACATACACCCACACACACACACACATACACACACACAGCACACACACACACGTACACCCACACATAAAGACCCACACACATATACACACACACATACATACCCACACACATATACCGACACATACACACCCACACACACACCCACATACATACACACATCCATATACACACACATACACACACACACATATATACACCCACACACAGATACCCACACACATATACCGACACATACACACCCACACACATATACACACACACACATACATGCACCCACACACATATACATATATACACCCACACACACATACCCACACATATATACACACTCATACCCACACACATATACACACACATACACCCACACACATATACACACATATACACCCACACTCATATACCCACACATATACACCCACACATATACACCCACACATATATACACACACATATATATACACACTCACACACACTCATATACACACCCACACACACACACACACCCACACACATATACACACACATACACCCACACCACATATACACACACACAGCACACACACATGTACACCCACACATACAGTCCCACACACATATACACACACACATATATACCCATACACATATACACACACATACACCCACATACATATACACACACATATACACACCCACACACACATACACACCCACATACACACACATACAGACCCACACACATATACACAAACACATAAAGACCCACACACATATACACACACACATACAGACACACACACACATATACACACATATACATACACATACACACATATACACACACACATACACACCCACACACATACACACACATACACACCCACACACATATACACACCCACACACATACACACCCACACACATATACACACACACATATACACACACACATACAGACCCAGCCACATATACACACATACACACCCACATACATATACACACACACACATATACACACACACATACAGACCCAGCCACATAAACACACACACACACCCACACACATACACACACACACACACACATACAGACCCAGCCACATATACACACACATACACACCCACACACATACACATACACACAGACACACACATATACACACACATACACCTACACACTCATATACACACCCACCCACACATACACACACACAGCACACACACATGTACACCCACACATACAGACCCACACACACACATACAGACCCACACACATATACACACACATACACACAGACGCACACATATACACACACATATATACCCACACACATATACACTCCCACACAGACACACACATATACACACACACACATATACACACACATACACCTACACACACATATACACACCCACACACACATACACACACACATACACACCCACACATACACACAGACACATCACACACATATACACCCACACACATATACACACCCACACACATACACACACCCACACACACATATACACACACACATATACACACCCACACATATACACACACACATATATACACACACATACAGACCCAGCCACATATACACACACATACACACCCACACACACACACACCCACACACACACACACACCCACACACAGGCACCCACACACACACACACATACAGACCCACACACATATACCCACACACACATATACACCCCCACACACATATACACCCACACACACATATACACCCACACACATATACACCCACACACACATATACACCCACACATATACCCACACACATATACCCACCCACACACACATTCACACACACACACATACAGACCCACACACATATACACACACACATACAGACCCACACACATATACACACCCACACACATATACACACCCACACACATATACACACCCACACACACATACACATATACACACACATACACACCCACACACACACATACACACCCACACACACACATACACACCCACACACACACATACACACCCACACACACATACACATATACACACACACATACACATATACACACACACATACACACCCACACACATATGTACACCCACACATACAGACCCACACATACACACAGACACACACATATACACACACATACACACACACACATACACAAACACACACAGCACACACACATGTACACCCACACATACACACACACACATATACACACACATATACCCACACATACAGACCCACACACATATACACACACACATACACACCCACACACATACACACATACACACAGACACACACATATACACACACATACACCCACACACACCCACACATACAGACCCACACATACAGACCCACACATACAGACCCACACACATATACACACACACAGACCCACACACATACACACACACACACAGACCCACACACATACACACACACACATACACACATATACACCCACATATACACCCACACATACACACACACACAGCACACACATGTACACCCACACATACAGACCCACACACACATACAGACCCACACACACATACACACAGACACACATATACACACACATATACACACACCCACACACACATATACACACACATACACCCACACACATATACACACCCACACACACACACAGCACACACATATACAACCACACATATACAACCACACACACACAGCACACACATATTCAACCACACATATACACACCCACACACACACATATACACCCACACACATATACACACCCACACACATATATACACACACACACACCCAGACACACACATATACACACACATACACCCACACACATATACACACCTACACACATATACACACACACATACACACCCACAGACACACACATACACCCACACACATATACACACACATATACACACCCACACACATACACACCCACACCCACAGCACACACACACATATACACACACACATATACACACACACACACTCACACACATATACACACACACATACACATCCACACATACACCCACACACATATACACACCCACACACACACCCACACACACACACATACACACACACCCACAGACACACACATATACACACACACACACACCCACACACACACACCCACAGACACACACCCACAGACACACACATATACACACACATATACACACCAACACACATATACACACCCACACCCACACATATACATACCCACATACACAGCACACACACACATATACACACACACATGTACACCCACACATAAAGACCCACACACATATACACACCAGCACACACACATATACACACACACATACACACACGTACACCCACACATACAGACCCACACACATATACACACACACACACACATACAGACTCACACACATACACTCCCAAACACATATACACACACCCACACATACAGACCCACCCACATATATACACACACACATACACACCCACACAAACATACACCCACACACACATATACACACCCACACACACATATACACACCCACACACATTTACACACACAAACACCCACACACATGTACACACACACACACATACACACACACAGCACACACATGTACACCCACACATACAGACCCACACACATATACACACACACATACAGACCCACACACATATACCCACACATACACACCCACATACATATACACACACACATACACACCCACACATACATACACCCACACACATACACCCACACATACACACACACATACATATACACACATATACACACACACCCACACACACACACACACATACATATACACACCCACACACACAGCACACACACATGTACACCCACACATACAGACCCACACATACACATACACCCACACACATACACACCCACACACACATACACAGTACACACACACATACACACACACACGTACATCCACACATACAGACCCACACACATATACACACACACACATACAGACCCACACACATACACACCCACACACATATACACACACACATACACACACCCACACATACAGACCCACCCACATATACACACACACATACAGACCCACCCACATATACAAACACACACACATACACACCCACACACACATACACACCCACACAAACATACACCCACACACACATATACACACCCACACACACATATACACACCCACACACATTTACACACACAAACACCCACACACATATACACACACACACATACACATAGCACACACATGTACACCCACACATACAGACCCACACACATATACACACACACATACAGACCCACACACATATACCCACA